>NC_143162.1:28575454-28878484 GCF_047325235.1 Durio zibethinus
TGATGGTGAAAATCAAATTGTATGTGATGCCCCAAATTTGATAGCACGGTTTATAAAAAAGCTCATTTTGGTTCTAAATTGTCTAGAATTTTTGGTAAAATTAGGGGAAAAGGTATTAATGCATGAACAAATTACCTTGGCAAGAAAGAATTTTGCTTCTTTTAGTCCATACCCCTTAAGACATGAAACAAGGGCTACTTGAGAAAAGGTTTAGGCATTTTTCGTGTCTATAGTCATCGAAAGAATTTGGATGGTTTAATCATATTGACAAAATTTGACACATATTGAATTATCAATTACAAATTTGAAAGAGTATTTTGCGTGGTTTTCAAAATTGAAAATGAATTTTCAAAATTGGCATCTTTTGTTCATTGTCTAAGAAAAGATTACTATCTTAATATATCAAAGGATGACAAGGTTCACAAATTGAAATTCATGCCTCGTAAAGGATTATGACTGGTGACTAAGGTTATTCAAAAGGATTGAAGTATAGAAGCAGTCAAGGAAAGTTGTAAAGGTATCAGATAAATTTATTTTTAATAGTAATCATCAATTACTTTAAGACTCATTCTATCTTTTATTACAAAAGAAAACTTATGTTTCTATTTCTTTTTTTTTTTTTTTTTTTTGTAAAACTCTTTTCATTTTATAGTTTTAAAAATTAATTAAGTGGGAATGTTATTCAAACAATTGCATAAAAACAAAATTTCATAGAAAAATCAAAAGCATTCATTTCTTCTAAAATAAAGTTCAACAATATTAATTTAAATAACTTCTAGGGACACTATACACATCCTACACAAAAGGTCAAAGGTTCGAAAGAAAACTATCCTATCTTAATCTTTCAATACTTGAAACCTTCTTCAACATTTTAACTCTTCACATTTAGTAACTGGATAGAGCCAACTTCCATTGTTCCATCAGTTCTAGAGTCAGAATACCACTCTTGATCAGATCTTTAACCTTTTTATTTAACTGTCTGCATTTTTTAGTTGAGTGACCGATTGCTCCCATATGATAATCATACTTGCCATTAGGATCAAAACTCTTTTTTGATGGATTTGGTGTTGTTTTCAAAGGCACAAGAGTGAGGTACCGACTTTCTATTAGCAAAAGCAAAAGATGATAAATAAGGATTGAAAGTTTTTTTTGGTAATTTTTTTTCTTTTTTTCTTTTTTGTTGATCGGGTGATATGCTCAAGTGTAGGGACAAGATCGTAAATGGTCATTTAAGGATCAAGATTTACTGAAAAACCCAAATGCTAGCTTGGTTGACAAAAATATGGGCTTTGAAAAATACTGCCTATGACTAGGAAGTACGGTTGATGAAAAGAATAAGAATTGTATAGGATGAAGTTTTTGGGTAGATGCCCCTCAAGTGTGACTATTTGCACTTCCCTTTCATTCTTTTTTGATGTATTTCCCTTTTCAACATCAATTGCATCTTTCAACTTAATCTTGCCATTCTTGATTGCATTTTCTATAATTTTCTCATCAATCACCATGTTAGCAAAGATTTTGGAAATATTCCTAATCATGCTTTCATAATAAAGAGTGTTCAAGGAATTGATAAACAAAATAGTAATTTATTTTTTTAACAAAGGTGGTTGTACTTGGGCTATTATATCTCTCCATTTATGTGTATATTCTTTGAAAGTTTCGGTTTTTTTTTCTCCATGTTCTGTAGGGATAACCTATTTGGAGACATATCTTCAACATGCTTGTATTGTGCTAGAAAGGCCTTGGCTAAATCATTATAGGAGCAAATCTTACTTCAATTTAGCTGGGTGTTGTCGTAACGATTTTGTGTCCGCCTGACGAATTTAGAAATGAAAATAAAAAAATAACAGAGTTGCCACCAATCTTTTTTGGCTAGGTACGATTGGCCACCTACTAAAACATATCATTTTAATAAAATTTTAAAATTAATTAAAATTTATTAAAAAAATAATTTTACGGTCTGCAAAATAGTCTGAGTTCAGGAGTCGATTACGTGTGGGGAAGGATTAGCACCCCCACAGTGCCCGTTAAAAATGGTACCAATTAACAACGTGTTATCCTTTGATTTTGATAAAAATAGTCCAATTTTCGATGTTTGAAAAAATAATTTCCTTGATTTTTTTACTTATTAGAAAAAAAATTATTCTCGAGAAAAATAAATTAAAACATTTTTATTGAAATAATTCTTAAAATGTTTCAATACGTTGATAACATTAAAAGAACTTTTTCTCACCTAGAGATTTCTTAGGCATCATTTCTTGGAATACCTTAGAATCTCATCCTCGGAGGCTCAAATTTACTTTTCGTAAAAAAATGTCATGCATGCAATGCAAAATGTTACTATGTTTATGCACACATTTTATTCTCCTTTGTTAGAAATTTTATTAATTATTTTGTTAATATTCTTATTTAAAATTAAAATTTTGAAGAAAAAAGAATTTAATTATATTGAAGATTTTCTATAAATATTCCAATACGCTGGTAATATTTTACAAAAAATCTTTTCACCTAGAGATTTCGTAAAGTATCTCTACTCGACTACTTTTAGAATCCCATCATTGGATTAAATTTCTTTTCTTCTCATTTTTATTACTTACATTTTTAATGTATTAATCAATTTTTATTTATTGCTTAAAAAAAAGAAAATCTTTATTGTATTGAAAATTTTTTTGTAAATACTCAAATACACTGATCGTATTTTTAAAAAAATCTTCTCACTTAGAGATTTCGTAGGCATCACTATTCGGAATACGTTTGAATCTCTACATTTTTTATTAGTTTAGTATTATTATTAAATTTATTTTTATATTATTTTGTTTTTAAAGTTTATTTTAAAAAAATTAACAAAATTATAAAAAATTTAATCACATATTTCATCATTTAATCTAACAAATATAATTATTTTAATATGCATAAATATTAATAAAATAATATATAAAAAATAAAAAAAATTCATAAAAATTTTTTTTTTACCTGAACCGGACCGATCAACGGTCCGATCAACGAGCAGTTCGGTTCGACGGTTCGACTCGATCTGGGTGGCTCAACAGTTCGGGCACTGTCTGGTTCGAACTGGTCCGATTTTGATGGATCGATCAAGGGCTGAAGGAGAAATGGGTAGTCGGATCGGGTGTGCGAATCTCGGATCAGGTCACGGGTCGACGTGAGGATCCTCAAGGGCTAAAATGGTGTCATTTTGGGCCTTTAATGAAACGACGTCATTTTGGTTCTGATGATTTATATAAAAGAGCAAAAAAAAAAATTTTTAGTTATTTTTCTTCCTTTTTGCAAAAAAAACGCCTCTTTTTTTTTTCTTTTTTTCCTTTCTTTTTCAGTCGAACGTCGATCGACCAATCGCCATCACCACCGCCATCTCCGTCGTTCGCTGGTCATTGGTCGTCGTCTCCGATGGTCAAAAAATTTTCAAAAACACCAAAATTTTCCTCTCGACCTCCTGAGTTCAGATCCGAGGTCATTTTCACCAAAAAGAGTCCCTATTTCCCTAGATATGCTTTCAAAGTTTCGGTGAGACTTTTTTTTTATATTCTGACTCTTTTTTTTTTATGAAACTGACCTTTTTTTTTCGTGCAAAAAGCTCGACATTGGGTTCCTCCCTTCGGGGAGGACTGTTTGATATTTTTTTTATTTTTTTTGGCAGTGTCTTTTTTTTTTTCTCTTTTTGGTTTGGCTAGGAGCTCTATTTATAGAGCTTTAACTGTGCGTGTATAAGGGGAAAGGCATGGGGCTCGGCATGGGGTATAAGCACGAGCCCTATGCCCTTTTTTTTTTGGCCATATCTAGTAGTGGTAGGTTTTGGTGATGAGGGGTAGGGCATGGTGAGATATGGTGGCAGTGGTGCCGGGGATGGCACTATTGCCATCCTCAATTTTTTTCTGTTTTTTGTTTTTTTTTTCTATTTTTTTGTTTTGTATTTTGTATTATTCTTGGTATTTTTTTGTATTTTGTATTTTGTAATATTATTTCATATTTTGTATTTTTGGATGAATTGATGTCCACAGCTGTCCTTTTTTGCACATTGCTGGTAATCGATAATAGGGCAAAGACAAAGACAACAATTTTGTTCAGAATCGAAACGATTTTTTTTTTGAAAATGCTCCTCTCACTCGAGGCTCGACAACTTTTGAAAATTTAAAATCTGGAAAAGACTCCTATCAGTAGAGGCTCAACAACTTTAAAAATCTCATCTTGGAAAAAGCTCCTCTCACTTAAGGCTTTAAAATCTCATCTTGAAAATGGCTCATCTCAGTAGAGGCTCAACAACTTTAAAATCTCATTTGGAAAAGAGCTCCTCTTAGTAGAGGCTCAATAACTTTAAAATCTCATTTGGAAAAAGGCTTCTCTCAGCAGAGGCTCAACAAATTTAAAATCCATCTTGAAAAGCTCCTCTCAGCAGAGGCTTAACAACTTTAAAATCTTGAAAAAAGCTCCTCTCAGCAGAGGCTCAACGACTTTAAAAATCATCTTGGAAATGGCTCCTCTCAGCAGAGGCTCAACAACTTTAAAAATCTTGAAAAAAGCTCATCTCAATAGAAGATCAACAACTTTAAAAATCTCATCTGAAAAAGCTCATTTCAATAGAGGCTCAACAACTTTAAAATCCATCTTAAGGGCTCCTCTCAGCAGAGGCTCGATAACTTTAAAAATTTTGAAAAAGGCTCCTCTCAGCAGAGGCTCAACGACTTTAAAAATTTATCATGAAAAAGGCTCCTCTCAGCAAAGGCTCAACAACTTCAAAATCTCATCTGAAAAAGCTCCTCTCAACAGAGGCTCAATAACTTTAAAATTTTTTTTTGGAAAGGGCTCCTCTCAGCAGAGGCTTAACAACTTTAAAAATCTCATCTTGAAAAAAGCTCTTATTAGCAGAGGCTCAACAACTTTAAAATCTCATTTTGAAAAGCTCCTCTCAGCAGAGGCTCAACAACTTTAAAAATCTCATATTGAAAAAGGCTCCTCTCAGCGGAGGCTCAACAACTTTCAACAACTTAAAAATCTTGTTTGGAAAAGGGCTCCTCTCAGCAGAGGTTCAACAACTTTAAAAATCTCATCTGAAAAAGTTTCTCTCAATAAAGGCTCAACAACTTTAAAATCCATCTTGAAATGGGCTCTTTTCAGCAGAGGCTCAACGACTTTAAAAATTCATCTTGGAAATGGCTAATCTCAGTAAAGGCTCAATAACTTTAAAATCTCATCTGAAAAAGCTCATCTTAATAGAGGCTTAACAACTTTAAAATTTTCTTTTGAAAAGGGCTCATCTCAGCAGAGACTCAACAACTTTAAAAATATCATCTTGGAAAAAGCTCCTATCAGCAGAGGCTCAACAACTTTAAAATCTCATTTTGGAAAGCTCCTCTTAGCATATGCTCAACAACTTTAAAAATCTCATATTGAAAAAGGCTCTTCTCAGCAGAGGCTCAACAACTTTCAACAACTTTAAAATCTCATTTGAAAAAGGGCTCCTCTCAGTAGAGGCTCAACAACTTTAAAATTTCATTTGAAAAAGGGCTCCTCTCAATAGAGGCTCAATAACTTTAAAATTTCATCTTTTTCTCAAAACTGAGTTCTTTTCTTTTAACAAGTAAATTTTTCTCTTTTGAAATCTTTTGTTTGATCAAGAAATGGAAAGTCTTTGTCCTTATTAAAATTGCTCATAGATGCATGTACTGAGTGCTCTAAATGCAATGCATGTAATGCAATTAAAATTATTCATTGTAGTAAAAAGGTTCTCAAAATCTCTCACTTTTGGCTTCTTTTATCAGAATTCTTATACGACCAATCTGTTCTTAATATCTGACAATAATATTTTTCTTCTTCAGAAGTCTGTAACATCAATGTCTTGTCATGCTTTTCTCATCTTTTTTCATTTGCCTTTGTCAACTTTTAAAAAATAATGCTAAGATCTTTCATGATTGTTTTTTTTTTTCATCATTTTAAGTCCAAGACCAATAAAATGCAATCACATATTTCTTCTATTCATATGGCGGACAAAAATGAGAATAAAAGAATGGATAGGTTCTATTTCCCAAAAAAAGATAGCCTATTTTATTAGACTGGTAACAAGTGCATGGTAAAGTATTTGAGTTGAAACAAAGGTGCCCAAATGATGATCATAAGATAATCATGAACAAAATATTTCCAGATTTTTTTAAAAAATAAAATTAGATGACTTTCTTGATCTTTCAGAGTTCATCAAACTACACTTGCTCCTATATTGTGGAATGATGCTTTTTCTTCACATTTAAGTCATTTTTTTTAGGTTTTCAGCTTCGGATGAGTCATTATTTTTTTCATTTTTTACTTTTTTTTCTTTTTTTCAAGCAAATATTTCTTCACAGCATCTGAATTTATCGGAGCAGGTAAATCACTTCTGTCCATTTCTGCCAAAATCAATGCCCTACCAAAAAAGACCTTTTTCACCACATACGGGCTTTCTCAATTTGGTGTCCATTTTCCTCGATTATCATGTTGATTTGGAAGGATCCTTTTTAGCATTAAATCTCTTTCCCTAAAGCAACGGGGATGGATTTTCTTGTCATGTGCTCTCATCATTCTCTTTTGATATAATTGACCATGACAAAGTGCTGTAAGTCTTTTCTCTTTAATGAGGTTCAACTGCTCGTAGTGATTTCGAACCCATTCTACTTTCTCTAATTCTACCTCAATCAGGACTCTTAGCGAGGGAATTTCTACTTCGATCGGTAGCATAGCTTCCATTCCATATACCAAAGAGAACAGAGTGGCCCCAGTAGATATTCAGACTGATGTTCTATAAGCATACAAAGCAAAAGGCAACTTCTCATGTCAATCTTTATAAGTATCAATCATTTTTTCTAAGATTCTTTTCATATTCTTATTTACAGCTTCTACTGCTCCATTTATCTTTGAACGATATAATACCGACGGTGACGAATCTTGAACTGAGTGCAAACTTTATTCATCATCTTGCTGTTTAAATTTTTGGCATTATCAAAGATAATTATCTCTAGAAGCCCATATCTATATATTATCTCCCTTTTTATGAATTTACATACCACAGATCGGGTCACACTAGCATATGATGCAACTTCTACCCATTTTGTAAAATAATCAATCATCACAAAGATTAATCTATATCCATTTAAAGCTTTTGGAGTGATGGGACCGGTGATATCCATACCCCACATAGAGAATGGCCATAGAGGAGCCAAAACATATAATGTTGTTAGAGGAATGTGGATCTTGTCAGCATAGGTCTGACATTTATGGCATTTTCTGGCATAATCAATACAGTCACTCTTCATTGTCAACCAATAGTATCCAGCCCTCATAATTTATCTAGCCATCATATAACCATTTGCATATGCCCCACAAACTTCATCATGCATTTTTTCAATAATCCTCTTCGCTTCAGCTACATTCACACACCTTAAGAGTACTTGATATTGACCTCTTTTATAGAGGACGTCTCCAGCAAGAAAAAAACTCATAACCAACCTTCAAATAGTTCTCTTATCATTTTTTGTTACATGTTCTGGGTATTGCTGGCTTTTAATGTATTACATGATGTCATAATACCATGGTTTCCCATCCACTTCTTCTTCAACACTTGAACAATGTGCTGGTTCATCCTTCACATCCAGCTTGATGGGTTGGATTTTAGTATTTGCATCTATTTTAATCATTGCAGCTAGAGTAGCCAGTACATCAGTAATTTGGTTCTCTTTTCTAGGTAAATACTCAAATTAAACTTTTTCGAATTATTTAACCAACTAAAAAATGTACTTATGGTACTGTATCAACTTAAAATCTCTGGTTTCCCATTCTCTTCATAACTGATAGATGACTAGAGCTGAATCTCTAAACACATCTAATATTTTGATTTTCTTTTCAATTGCTGCTTGCAGACCCATAACACAGGCCTCATACTCAGTCACATTATTTGTGCAATAAAAATTTAACCTGGCTGTATGGGATAATAGTGCCCATCAGGAGATATTAAAATTACCCCAATACCATGACTCAAAGCATTAATAGCTCCATCAAAATACATCTTCCTAGACTTTTCAACAGGTTCATTTTCTTCAATGGCCATCACATCTTCATCATGAAACTTCAGGTTTATTGGTTCATAATTTTCGACAGCACGATCAGCAAGGAACTCGGCTACGACACTTCTTTTTATAACTTTTTGAGTCACATAAATGATATCATATTCTGAAAAGCATAACTTGCCACCGTGCTATTCTTTCTATCAGTGAGGGCTTTTCGAAGATATACTTAATAAGATCCAACTTTGCTATGAGCCAAGTGGTATGATAAAGCACGTATTGTCGAAGCTTTCGAGCTGTCCAAACTAATGCACAACATATATTTTCTAACGGTGAATACTTGGACTCATAATCAGTGAATTTCTTGCTTAAGTAGTAAATTGCTCGTTCTTTCTTGTCAGTTTCATCTTTTTACCCCAGCACACATCCCATTGAATTTTCATACACTGTTAAGTATAAGATCTAAGGTCTTTTTAGGATTGGCAGCACCAACACAGGTGGATTTGATAAGTATTCTTTGATTTTATCAAAAGCTTCTTGGCATTCATCATTTCATTCTTTTAGATCATGTTTTCTGAAAAGCTTGAAAATAGGATCGCACTTATAAGTGAGTTGAGAGATGAAACGAGCAATATAGTTCAGTCTCCCTAAGAAACCTCACACTTCTTTTGGGGTACGAGAAGGAGATACGTTTTGGATGGCTTGTATCTTATCTGGGTCCACCTCGATTTCTCTTTCACTGACCACAAAGCCCAATAGTTTTTTTGACTTGACCCCAAATGTACATTTAGTGGGATTCAACTTCAGCTGAAATCTTCTCAACCTATCAAACAACTTTTTGAGATTGACTATATGATCTTCTCTTTCACGAGATTTTACAATCATATCATCCACATATACCTCTATTTCTTTATGCATCATGTCATGAAAGAGAGTCACCATTGCTCTTTGATAAGTGGCACCAGTATTGTTTAACCCAAAAGGCATGACTTTGTAACAGAACATCCCCCACATGATCATAAATGTAGTTTTCTTCATATCATCTCAAGCCATCTTGATCTAATTATAGCCTGAAAAACCATCCATAAAGAAAAATATGGAATGCCTAGCAGTATTATCCACTAGAGTATCGATGTGAGGTAGAGAAAAGTTATCTTTAGGGCTTACCCTATTCAAATCTCGATAATCGACACACATTCTCACTTTTTCATCCTTCTTAAGAACTGGCAGTATGTTGGCTACTCATTCAAGATATTTTGCCATTTTCAAAAATTTAACATCGAACTGTTTCTTCACTTCCTCTTTAATTTTTAGTAGCATCTCTAGTTTCATATGCCTTCACTTTTATTGCATAGGCTTACATCCTGGTTTTAAAGGTAACTTGTGCTTTACAATATCAGTGCTGAGTCTTGACATATCTTGGTAAGTCTACGCGAACACATCTATATATTCTTGGAGCAGCTCTTTTAGCTTTTGTCTTTCAGCTGGTAAAAGAGATATACCAACTTTAACCTCTTTTCTATTTTCACCATCTCTCAAATTCACTAATTTGATAATTTTTTGATGGGGTTTAATTGGCTTATCTTCATGTTTTATTAATTTTAACAAATTAAGAGGTAATGTGTAGTTATCTGAATCTTTTTTATTATTAAGTTCATCAACATGAATTAAGTTTTCAAAATCAAATCCGAGATTATTGCCATGATTATCTTCGTGTTTATTATTTAAGACCCTACAAAGGGTAAGATGAAGAGAATATTGGCACACAAAAATGGAATGGCAAGAAAATGATGGACAAAAAAGAATGGAAAGTAAAATGAAGATGAAAATAATAGAAAAAATATTGTTGTATCTTCTAAGTCTTTTATTAAAACGATAAACATAAACACACCATAAAAGATCTCCTAATACTCATAAAATGTAATTAGGGATTTAAAGTTTCACAGTACATTACTTTTCTAAAGTTTTAAAGACAACAGGCAGCTTTGTAACTTTCCAATTATCCAGCTCAAAATTTGAAGGATAAGGGTACACGAATAGCTCTTCACTTCAACTTTTCTTTTCTCTATCATCCACTATTTGAATGGCCAGCTTTGAAAATTCTTTCATGAATCCTGCATTCAGGGCTCCTGGTAAATCTGGATAAATGTATCCTTCCGAGTGAAAAGAATCATAGAGGTATGAAATGACTATAGGCTCTGACTCTGGCTTATATCTCCTAAGATTAGCCATCCTCTTATTTTTCTTTTCATTCACCATTTTCACTTTGTCTCCTCTTGTTGGCTTATACCCTAAGCCAAATCTGTCTTTCTTGTCATGTATGGTCGATGGCTTCGTGATTCCTTGCAGGTTCTTCCCAAGTCTAGCTCCAAGTCACCATCCCATCTTGGTAAGCTGTTTGATAACTATTTCGGTTGTCATAGATAAGTGTAAAGAATACAATTTAGATCTTTTAGCCACATATGCTGTGTTAGCAATCTCAAAAGATCTATATGAGCATTCTAGAGCTTTATCTGCTACTCCTACATAAAGAGTATTTACTAGTTGAGTGACCAATAAATCTTTTTCTCTTACTATACATATCAATTTCTCATTAACAATGAATTTGACTTTTTGATGTAATGATGATGGAACAACACTTGTTATATGGATCCATGGTCCACCCAATAAATAATTGTATGAAGGAGAGATGTTCATAACTTGAAATTTCACGTTGAAAGTGCATGGGCCAATCTATAATGGCACTTCTATATCTCTCAGCACCTCTTTTCTGGTTTCATCAAAGGCTCTCACTATCATATGACTAGGTTTCATATAAGATCCATAAACAGGGAGTTTTGCCAGAGTAGTCATAGGCATAACATTGATGGATGAACTATTATCAATCAAAATTTTAGCCATTATATGACCTTTACATTTCATTATAACGTGAAGAGCCTTGGTACTTTCTCTACCTTCAAGAAGAATCTCTTCATCACTGAAAGAGATATAGTTTGAAATAGTCAGATTGTCAACAAGCTGTTCCACATATTCAATAGAAGCATTGTGAAACACATATGCTTGATTTAGCACATTCAGCAAAGCATTACGATGTGACTCTGAACTGAGCAATAATGACAATAACAAAATTTTAGCTGGCATCTTGTTAAGCTATTTTACCACGCTATACTCGCTATGTTTTATTAACTTTATAAATTCATATGCTTCACTCTCAGATACTGACTTCTGATATTCTTTTTTTAAGGTTACGTGAAGATCACTATGACTTTCATTTTCTTCTCCTACTTTGGCTTTCTCTTTTCTAGCTTTTTTTAGAGTCTTTGGGGTATAACACCTCTCACTTCGAGTTATACCTCCTACACCCATTATGTTGGCAGTATCTAGGTTGATTATGACATTATAATCATACTTTTAAAGTATTATTTTTATCATTCTGATATGAAAAAGGGCCAGAAACTTTAATTGTCACCACTGGTCAAGAGACGAGCTTTTTTAGCTTCGATGTTAGCTTCTTATCATAATAGATGGTTACCGGTCTACGCATAAACTTATTCTTTGAATCAATGGTAGACACTTTCACCAACTCTTCTCTCTCTTGGTAAAACTCTATTTGTCCCTCATCCATCAATTTTTACACCTCTTGATGGAATTGGTGATAATTCTCGATAGAATGCCCCAAAACACCTCTGTGATAATTGCAGCTTTCAGTCGAATTAATTACTTTAAAGTAATTTTGAGGTTCTATTGGTTTTAACATGTCAGCTTTGACCAATACTTTGAATACCTTAGCCATTGGAGTCTTAACTTCATTTATTTTTTTCTTCACATGGCTTCTTTGCCCATCAATTAAGATATTTATTGATGGTCTGATATGATTTGATAGAGGATTTCCATTGGCATTTGGAGTCCCTTATTGGTTGGTATTAAAATTTAATACTCTTTCATTGATTAACCCTTGCACTTTACGCTTCAAAGCAGTACAGTTCTCAGTGGAATGACCTGGATTCCCATAGTGATAATCATAATATGCATTAGGGTCATACCACTTGGGAAATAGAGGTTTCAAGGGTTCAACGATAACAGGAGTAAGTAGATGTTTCTCAACAAGTCGAGGATACAAATTTGTGTATGTCATGGGAATGAAATCAAAAGTAATTTTTTCTTGGGTATTTCTCGAGGCTTTCAAACTATTGTTAGGACTGGGTCTCTATTCTAGTCTGATAGGTGTAGCAAGATGATTGTAGGTACGTGTCTAAAAGAATGGTTGAAAACGGGGTGGATAAGCTGGTTGTGGCAATGACTGATATGAATGAGGGATGGATGTAACATGGTTTACAGAAGGGTAATAGGTTTGGTAGACTGCTATAGGATAATGTGTGAAACCTTTGAATTGTTGCCCCATATAGTTCACTGCTTGAGCTTCATTCTCTTTTTTTTTAGGAGCTTCACTTTTTTTTACTCCACTTGTCTCTCTTGCATCGAGCTTACCATTCTTTATGGCGTTTTCAATGATCTCACCTGATATCATCATATCTGTAAAGTTTTTGGTTGCATTACCTATCAATATCTCATAATACGATACTTTCAGGGTGTTCACAAATAAAACAATTGTTTCTTTCTCAGTGAGAAGAGGTTGAACTTGTGTAGCCATGACTCTCCATCTTTGTGCATACTCCTTGAAGTTTTCAGTTACTTTCTTTTCCATACTTTGTAGAGATAGATGGTCTAGAACTAGATTCGTGACATGTCGATATTGTGTAAGAAATACTTTTGTAAGCTCTTGCTAAGAACGAATACGAGTCCTATCTAATTGAACATACAATCTAGTTGTAGAACTCGTAAGACTATCTTAAAATATGTGCATTAACAACTTTTCATCACAAGTATGTGTTGCCATCTTTCGACAATACATGGTAATATGGGTCATCGGGCATTTTATGCCATCATATTTTTCAAATTTAGGGACCTTAAATTTAGGTGAAATGACCACATTTGAAACTAAATAAAGGTCAGTCGTATCTATGAAGCCATAAAAATTCATTCCCCCTATAGCTCTAAGTCTTTCTTTCAATAACTTTATCTTTTCTCGGGTATTAGTATCTTTTACTTTTTCAGGTGTCTACATCCCTAGCTTTTCTCTTTCCTTAGGATCATCCAAATCAAGAACTAAGATTGGCTCAAGTGATTTTTCCATCATAACAAGATTAACAAAATTTTGAAATTATCCTAAAGTAAGTGTGGATATCATTCCTGGATAAAGATTGAGATATCTATCGGGAGTAAGAATTGGTACTCTAGTTCTTTGTGAAGGTTGGGTCAGTCGTGGCTCAAACCTTCGAGGGTAAATAGGATCTACCATATCTAACAATTACTCTTGAAAGCTAAGATTTTTTTTCACTGCTTTTCCCTTGTCAAGTTTCTTGAGCATATCTATTATTGTACTGAGATCCCCTCTTAGTTCTTCTTGAGCTTTCTCAATTCTCTCAAATCGACTGACCTGTTCTTGCTCTATGATTCTTGTCTGAGTCCTTGTATTGTATGGATGACGAGTAGGTTGGGTTAAAATTTTTGATGGGCGAGCTATTCTTGAACCTTTATTACCACAAAGTTTTTATTTTGAAAAAGAAGAAAGAAAGAAAAAATTAGAATGCTATGTGTTGAAAATTTTATTTTTTTACTTATTTTATGAAAAATGATGTATATAATGCATGAATGCAAGTGGGAGATATTTGTTCTTGGACGAATTTCAACATTAGAAATTTTTATTGATCCCATACAACTTTTATTAAATAAGATTTACCATCCTAGAGTTATATCCATAGAAGCATTTGACTTGCTCATAATGGTTCTTCACCTCATCTAAAAAGTTCATTAGGCGTTGTCCATATTCCTCTATGGGATTGACTTCTCTTCTTAATGCTTTTACCTTTTCAACCATCTTTCATGCTTTCTTTACTGCCTTGCAAACTTAATTAGTCAAGTGCTCTATGTACTGTTGCCTCCCTAAGTTTTTTGCATTCCATTTCATGTGAACATCCCTTTCTTACTTACGTGTGAAGATCCAATCTTTTTTTTTTCTATGCCACTCATCTATCATTGCTGAAAGATGGCTCTTGTGGTCTTGTAGTTGTATCTCTAACCCTTGGATCACATGGTGAAGTGATTCTTTTTCATTCAGTACTTTGAAGTACTTTCTTTTCTCTTTTGCTAGCATGACTTTCAACTTTTCTTTTTCGTTTTGGCATTCCACCAATCTTGCTGAGGTTGTAGAGTATAATCCCTTTCAATTCTAACATTCTTAAGAAATTCTGGTGGTCTCCTCTTACTTTTCTTGAGCTTTGCCCTTCCATTGGTTTATTCCCTCTCAGAGCTCATCCATTTCACATTGTTGACTAAAGTAGGACTTAGTGACTTTTCCAATTTTGAATTGAACTCGTAACCTCTTATTTTCTTGGTGTAGATCTTTCAAGTCACTATTAGCTAGATCCCATTCTTTTATGACTTTTTTAAATCTATTCCCTTGTATTTCTGCTTCATATTTCAATTGCCCTATTTTTTCATGAAGTCCTAAATTTTCTCTTCTTATTTCTTCTTTTTCAGCTTCTAATTCTTTCTTGACAAGCTCAACTTCTGATAATTGCACCTCTTTCGAAAGATTAACCAATTGATATGAGCTATCATCAGGAGGGAGTACTATGTCTCTAGGCCGTCTTACTTTTCAAATCTGGTAATCAAAAGTGACTTTATCGATGAGAGGCCCTAATCTCATTCTTCGTGTTCTCTTTCATGCTTGGATCAACTGTTCTAAAGTTCTTGATGGATTCGATTCCCCATAAATGAATTCTACTTGGACCAGGCCATGAGTAGCAGGAACAAATTACTTTGCACCAAATTGCCTAAGCACCATTAATGGAGCATAACTTATAATGCCCCATAGCCCTAATAACGGTATCCATGGCTCATTTTCTCCATGATACAACAAGGGCACACAAGGCATCAAAGGTGCTATCCATTCGATTTCATCCCTAGTAACCCTCCGCAAGAAAATGACCCATTCTTTCTTAGTCATTAATGTCGGCCATTGGCTTTTACAAAACTCTTCGATTGGTGCCTTATTTCGAAGATATGGTTTCGAAAATGTACTTTTCCCACATTTGAAATGACTTCTGACCCATACGTATAATAGAGATACACATCCTATGAATCATCTTTTTCCATTTCGTCGACAGAAATTTAATGACCTGATGGTTTCGGTTAGGACTGCTAGAGCAAAATTAATTGCTTGAATTTTAATTTGCCCGAAAAAGTCTACCATAGTTATCTCAATATAACCCAAGGTCTTCAGAAAGATTACCATACAATGCTAGAGTAAACACATCCATACCTTGATCATCATCCAAATGCTCCTGAATGAAGTTTCAAAAAAAGTCCCAACGAATGTCGAGATGTTCACCTTTAGACTTCACAAAGGAATCAATGGTTTCTACTTTAACCCCTATAAGCTTGGCTAACTTTTTGTGATAACCTAATTTTGGCTTTTGGGTAAATACTTTATCTGGACATTGTAGTTCTATTTCGAGCAAAAATGAATACTCTTCGATAGTTGACACCAAATCTTCCTGATTAAAAGTGAAGCATCTATAGGATGGATCCCAAAACTGTATAGCTGCTTTGATCAACTATTCATCAATCATTACTAAAATGAGGGATACAATCTTCACATACTTTTTGCAAAAGCTTTCTTTTTTTTCTTCATTTAACTGACCCCAGACAGCAGCTAACTCTTTTTAAATCATTCTGTGTGAGATCTAAATACACTTTTTTTTGGTAATTCAGACACATAACTGATAGGTAAACAATCTCCATTCTTTTGTTGAACTTCTTTCGACCAAACATGTACTTTATTATACGATTCACATGGCACACTAACTGAGAATGAGCAAATTTGTAGTTCTATGGGATTCATGAAAACTTCTTGGGAGAAATATGTCCTAGAGCAAATATCTCGATGCAAAACTGTATGATATGATTAATGCAAAAAAAAAAAAAATGAAACAAAATTGAGTTAGTGTGAGGATGTGGTTTAAGAAAAAAATATTTTTTATTTTTTTAGTGTTTATTTTTTTTGTTTGAGATTTTTTGTTTGTTTTGTTTTGTTTCGTATTATACACGACTTTTATTCTTAGGTATTTCCTACAAGAGGATAGACAAGGCTCTACATAAGGTTGGTTTCCTAAGCTTATTATATGCTAAGTTTGGATTGACAGGGTCTAAAGGTTCCCAAATTGTTCCTCACTGTTGTCCATATTGGACTAGTAAGGTACCCCGATCCTCACCCATTATAGGCTACGAATAGAAAAGGTTCAATTCGAGTGGAAGTATTTCGCTTGCCATTGCGGAGGTTATCACCTCACAAGAGTATAGGTACTTTACTTCCTTTTATAAAAGATGGAGCCCGGGTATAGAGCTCATGTATGAAATGCATCGTGCCATTGTGTGCAAATATATCCTAATTTATTGAGAGCAATATATATAGAAAAATAAAACATAAGAGGTATAGTAATATAAATGTGTGTGAATTTTTTTTGTTCTTTTTTTATTTTTACCTTTTTACCTTTTTATTGAAAATGAAAAATAAAAATCTAAGAAATTGATTAAGACTGTTTAAATCAAAATTTGAGGATAACAAGTAGTTAATTTTAGCCTGACTCTCGAAAACAAAAGGCTTCCCCAGTGAAGTCGCCAAGCTGTCGTAACGATTTTGTATCCGCCTGACGAATTTGAAAACAGAAATAAAAAAATAACGAAGTTGCCACCAATCTTTTTTGGCTAGGTGCGATTGGCCACCTACTAAAACATATCCTTTTAATAAAATTTTAAAATTAATTAAAATTTATTAAAAAAATAATTTTATGGTCTGCGAAACAGTCGGAGTTCGAGAGTCGATTATGTGTGGGAAGGATTAGCACCCCCACAATGCCCGTTAAAAATGGTACCAATTAACAACGTGTTATCCTTTGATTTTGATAAAAATAGTCCAATTTTCGATGTTTGAAAAAATAATTTCCTTGATTTTTTTACTTATTAGAAAAAAATTATTCTCGAGAAAAATAAATTAAAACTTTTTTATTGAAATAATTCTTAAAATGTTTCGGTACGTTGGTAACATCAGAAGAACTTTTTCTCACCTAGAGATTTCTTAGGTATCGCTTCTCGGAATACCTTAGAATCTTATCCTCGGAGGCTCAAATTTACTTTTCATAAAAAAATGTCACGCATGCAATGCAAAATGTCACTATATTTATGCACATATTTTATTCTCCTTTGTTAGAAATTTTATTAATTATTTTATTAATATTCTTATTTAAAATTGAAATTTTGAAGAAAAAGGAATTTAATTATATTGAAGATTTTCTATAAATATTTCAATACGCTATAATATTTTACAAAAAATTTTCTCACCTAGAGATTTCTTAAAGTATCTCTACTCGAAATACTTTTAGAATCCCATCATTGGATTAAATTTTTTTTCTTCTTATTTTTATTACTTATATTTTTAATGTATTAATCAATTTTTATTTATTACTTAAAAAAAAGAAAATATTTACTGTATTGAAAATTTTTTATAAATATTCCAATACACTGGTAGTATTTTTAAAAAAATTTTCTCACCTAGAGATTTTGTAGGCATCACTACTCGGAATACCTTTGAATCTCATCGTTGGATAAAAATTTCCTTTTCCTACATTTTTATTAGTTTAGTATTATTATTAAATTTATTTTTATATTATTTTGTTTTTAAAGTTTATTTTAAAAAATTAACAAAATTATAAAAAATTTAACCACACATTTCATCATTTAATCTAAAAAATATAATTATTTTAACATGCATAAATATTAATAAAATAATATATAAAAAATAAGAAAAATTAAAAAAAAAATTTTTCACCTGAACTGGACCTATCAACGGTTCGGTCAACACGCAATTTGGTTTGACTGTTCGGCTCGATCTGGGTGGCTCAACGGTTCGGGCGCGGTCTAGTTCGGTCTGGTCAGATTTAGATGGATCGGTCAAAGGCTGAAGGAGAAACAGGTTATCGAGTTAGGTGTGTGGATCTCGGGTCGAGTCACGGGCCATGCGTGGATCCTCAGGGGCTAAAACGGTGTCGTTTCGAGCTTTTAATGAAATGATGTCGTTTTAGTTCTGACGATTTATATAAAAGAGCAAAAAAAAATTTTTTAGTTATTTTTCTTCCTTTCTGTAAAAAAAACACCCTTATTTTTTTCCTTTTTTCTTCAGTCAAACGTCGGTTGGTCGACTGCCATCACCGCCGTCATCGCCGTCATTCGCCGATCACTGGCCACCATCTCTGGTGGTCAAAAATTTCCCAAAAACACCAAAATGTTCCTCTCGACCTCCTGAGTTCAGATGCGATGTCCTTTTCACCAAAAAGAATCCCCACTTCTCTAGATCTGCTTTCAAAGTTTCGGTGAGACTTTTTTTTTGTATTCTGACTCTTTTTTTAATAAAACTGACCCTTTTTTTTCGTACAAGAAACTCGGCGCTGGGTTTCTCCCTTCGAGGAGGACTGTTTGATATATATATATATTTTGGCAACGTCTTCTTCTTTCCTTTTTTCTCTTTTTAATTTGGCTAGGAGCTTTATTTATAGAGCTCCAGCCATACGTGTATGGGGGGAAGGGCATGGGCCTCGACATGGGGTATAAGCACGAGCCCCATGCCTCTTTTATTTTTTTTAGCCATATCTGACAGTGGTAGGTTTAGGTGATAGGGGGTAAGGCATGGTGAGATATGGTGGCAGTGGTGCCGAGGATGTTACCACTACCATCCTCGATTTTTTTTATTTTTGTTCTTTTTTTATATTTTTTTGTTTTGTATTTTGTATTATTCTTGGTATTTTTTTTTGTATTTCGTATTTTGTATTTCTAGACAAATTGATGTCCATAGGTGTCATAACATTTAGGTTGGGAAACCTACCTAGTAGACACAAAAACTATGGAATCGCCACCAATATTTTTTACCTTAGTATAATTGACCACCTATGTGAATCTATTGTTTTTAAAATTGTCCTAAGTGTAAACCAAAGGTCCCTAAATAGATTAGGTTTTGGTCTACATCATCAAAACTAAAGTTCATGAGTCGATTATATGTAGGAAAGGTATTAGCACCCCTTTACACCCAAAATTGGTACTAAATTAATTATGTGTTATCTTATCTAAGTCTTATCAAATATTGTTTTATCATGCAAATAAATCAATTCCATTCATTTTATTTATTTACAAAACATGGTCATGTAAAAAAATTGTACCAAAATCAAATCATGCAATCATACAATAAATATTAAATCATACCATGCAAAAATTATCATGCAAATATATTATAAATCATACTAAATAGCATGTAATAATATCATGCCTAGATCATGCTAAAATATTCATGCAAGAATGTCATGCAAATATATTAATTATCATACAATAATAATAAACATATAAATATATAATATCATGCAATTATACAAACAATAAATGTAGAAACAAGCAATTAAATATCATTCAAATATAATATTAATCACACAATAACATATAATATCATATCATGCAATAAATATAAAATTATGCAATAATAATAAATAAATAAATAACTATATAAATAAATATATTAATAATCATACAATCATACAAATAAATTAATTAATAATAATGCAATTAAAAATATAATTATGAATTAACAATGTAAATCATTCAAATAAATATGTAATTAAATATATAATCATGCAAATAAATATGCAATTAAATATATAATCATGCAACTAATAAATATATTAATAATCAAGCAATTAAATATATTAATAATCATGCAATCAAATTAAATATAATCATACAAATAAATATAGTAATAATCATGCAAAAGTATTAATAAATCACAAAAAGTAATATATTAATCATGCAAACAAATATATTAGGCAAATAAATTATCATGCAAAGATAATATTAATCATACAAATTCATGCAAAAATAAATGCTATGCAATAAATAAAAAATAAGAGTAAGCAAATAAATATTATAAAAGTTATGCAAAAATCACAAAAAAAAAAAAAGAAAGTAAACATTACCTCAACAAGTTTCAACAAATTTTCACCTTTCAAAAACAGATACTTTTTACTATAAATCTTAACATTCTTTTTAAAAATTCCAATTGGATCTTTTTGCAAAATTTTTTGCTTGATTGCTTCTTCCCTATTGATTTAAAACTTTTTCCAAATTTTCTTTTTTTTTCAATGACTTCTGTTTGATCTTGAAGTCAATTGCTGTCAGGCTCCCCCTTTTGATCATATATTCAAGGTCCATATATAGGAATTGAATTCTTTTCGATTTGGAAGAAATTAATATTAATGAATATAGGATTTCTCTCTAAATTTCATTCTCTGTGCAATCTTTTCTTTTTCAATAGTTTGAGCCCCAAGTTTTTCCAAAATTATTTAACCATTAAAGTTAAAATCTAAGATAGAATCCAACAATTGAATTGAATCCAAGATTTTGCATGCAAAATCTCACATTTTTCTTTTTTTTTTTAATTTTTTACTCTTTTTTATTTTTTTTCCCAATTAATATTGACTCTTTTAACTAAAAAAACAAAAATTAAACTAAAAAATTAAAATACAAATAAAATTTAGGGCTTAATTTTTTGGCCCAAAATTTACTTTTTCGATTAAACCCCATTGCACAATCAAATAAAAAATCAAATCCTAATGAATTTCAAAAAATCTTCAGACAAAATAGGGTGTTTACACTGGGCATATCATCTTGTTGTAGACCGATGAGATTATCTTAAAGGTAATGGATTAGCAATTTATCATCATTAGTGTGGCCTATCATCTTTCGGTAATACATGGTGATGTGTATTGAAGGGCATTTCATTCCATCGTACTTATTGAATTTTGGAGCTTTAAACTTTAACAAAATGACATGATCAGGTATAAGACTAAGCTCGTTGGCATTAACACTCCCATATATATCATGGCCATTAATTGGCTTTAATCTTTCTTTCAATAGATCATATTTATCTTTCATCATCATATCTTTTGATAGATTCAACACCCTTTTTAATTGCTCCCATTCTTTTAGGTTGTCCAAATTAGGCACAATAGTGGAGTCATAAAGAGTAGGACTAGGATTGACATATATCTAAACTAAAGGCAATATTGTAGAAGTATCAATATAAGGTTGATGAATTACTAAATGTGCTTATGACATATGAGGGTCTTAAATATATAGATATATGAACCTAGATGGACACAATAGTTCTTCAATAGCTATTCTCTCATTTACCTTTGTGTCTTAACAAACCCTTTTCCTTTTGCCAAACCTGCTAACATCTATTTTAAATCTGCTAACTATCTATCCATATTCTGTTGTATTCCCATAATTGTTTCCCTGATCTCTCTTTGGGCCCTTTCCATTATGTCCATCCAACTTGCTTTTTTATTTTTCATGATTTTAGTAAGGCTTAAGTGTTGTAAATGTGCATATTTAATTGATCTTGTTTCTTAGGATGCACTATCCTTGAACCTTTTATTAATTATCAAAAGTGAAAAATGCATAACATGAATTCTATTATTAAAATTTCCAAAAATATCTTTTTGCTTCAAAAGTTTAACGAAAGTATATTGACAATCACCATTCTTTTATCCTTACTTGGCATAAAAAATAATGAATTGAAACAAATAATGCATGATATACAAGTTAAATTTTATTATTATTGTTAAAAAAGAGCTTAAGCTCCATCCTATAATCAGATTGGTTATTTAAAGACATTCTATTGCCTTAAAAGTTCAATGAAAGCATATTTGCAATCATCATTCTTTATCATAAGCTCTTTCAGGCACACAATTATTAAAAAAAAATGTAAGCAGAGATGTCTATTCATAAAAAATTTAAAAGTTTTCATTCATTTTCAAAAATTTCAATTTTACACATCATGAACCACCCTAGGACTAGGGTTGAAAAATGCTAGACTTACGCATACTCCTCATTGCCTCATCTAAGAAATCTAAAAGAAATTGACTATGATTGTTGGTGGGGATAACACTTTGCTTTAAAGCTTATACTTTTTATTATTATCATGGCCAATTTAACTGCTATATATAATATTACTTGATATCTCGACATGGATTGACGAAGGATTCTTGTAAATAACTAAATTCATTTCGACATCAAAACCTAAATATCCAATTTTCATCAGTCCTTGCACCATATATTTCAAAGATGAGTAATCTTTCAAAGAATGGCTTGTGATGCCAAGATGGTATTCACATCGGGCATTAGGGTTATATTATTTGGGATAAGGTAGTTTGAGGGATTTAATGGGGACAAGGGCAATGAAGTTGTTTTCCTGAAGTAGTGGGTATAAATTTATGTAGGACATAGGTATTGGGTCAATAGGGGTTTTTCTTTGGTGTTGGTGGTGCGAGAGTTCTTCTATTCTATGATTTGTTTGCTTTGCTAGAAAAATGGTGGTATAATTAGTGCTAGAAAGTATTGAGAAACTCTGCGTCAAAAATTAGGTTGAGAAATTGGTGATGGGATAGCATGCTAAACAAGTGATTGTGAAATGTATTAGAGATGAATTCATGTGTGGAATTCTTGGAGATCGCATGAAGTTTGGAGGCCCAATCCTAGGTGCTTGGAAATGAGGTTGAAAGCACTTTAAGAAAGACTTAACTACGGGTTTGGACTCAGGATAGTTGGTGAGGACTGTTTGAAGCTAAGCAACTCTATATTGGAAATCAAACTTTTGAGTTTAGTCATTTGTATGGCCAATTCACCAATTCTTCTCTTAAGCTTGTCCAAACTTTGGTCACTATTTAGATCATCCAATGCTTTAGTATGCTCGAGAAAAGTGTTGAAATCAACAAGAGCTAATAGATTTTGATTTGATGGAATTGAAAGGGACGACAATCTTTGAGGAGCAACAAACTTAATCATTCTACTACCTTTAACCATTTCTATCAATTGAGTAATTCATTGTTTTATCTCTTAAAGCTCGAGCCAAATTTTTTTTGATTCAGCTCCAATGCACTAATCCTTGCTTCTAATTGATTTTCCATTTTCACCATTTTGATTCCCACCAAGATAAACATCTTATTTTGAGATTTAGACAAAAAACTTTATATTATTACCTTTATTGAATGAATGCCATAAAATGATTTTCAACTTATATGGCACACAGAGCATTTTTATAAATATAATAAGGATGTAGAAAAAAGTCATGAAATGCAAATATGCGTAAGACAATGGAGTTTTACATGTACGTGACTAAATGATGAAAATCTCATCATCCATGAATGTGTATACAAGGAATGTAATGTTATGTTGTAGGGATGGTGGAATATGAAATGAAATGCATGTTTTATAAAACCTTACCTTTCATGTGCATGAAATGCAACAACATACTACATGAATGATGAGATATATTCCCATGACTAATGCAACATGTATAAATGCACTCACCTATCCTATGCATGAGATATGTCTATATGGAATGCAATGCATTTGTTGTGTTGGCTTAATGAGGTTGACATTGCCTTAAAATAGATAATGAGATGGAGTGCATGCACTACCTATTAAGATATGCATAGGATGCATGTGCATGAAATGGAATGTATGTACTATTTTATTAATGTGAATGGGATGGAATGCATGTATTATCATATTATGATATGCATTAGATGGGATGAATCTACTACTTATTAAGATGCTTGAAATGTGATGTATCTACTATCTATTAGGATGTATGGGATGGAGTGTATAGACTATCCAATTATTTTCTTTTTATTTTTTGTTTTAACATGATAAAAATGTATGTAAAAGGTTAAATAAAAATGTAAAAGATGAAACAACATTCAAATTTAAAATTCTCTTTTTTTTTTTCCTTCTTTTCTCTCTTTTTTTAGAACAAGGAAAAATTCAAGAACACTTTTTTTTTTTTACATTTAATAACTAGGATTATAATGTTTTTCTCTTTTTTCATTAATTTTTATTTTGCCAATAAAAAAAATTCAAAAAAAACTTTATTTTTGCTTGAAAATTTTTTTTTCCTTGTATGTTTGTTGGATAATGCTAAACAAATTCTTCATTTTATTCTAAAATATTTTATGAAAATGCAAATTTAGGACAACCACCAAATTAATGAACTATGTGTCAAAAGAATTTTTTTTCTTTTTTTTCAAGAAAAAAGCCTTTATTTTATTATCCATTTCTTTTTTTTAAAAACTTTTAATGTATATTTGGGTTATTTCTACAAAAAGGTCAACAACACTCTATCAAAGGTAGGTCTCTTAAGGTTCATGATATGTTGAGTGAGGATTTATATGTCTAAAAGTTTTCAAATTGTTCATCATTGACATCCATACAATTTTGTAAACACCTCATTTAGTCCAAGGTATTTTTTTATTTAATTTTAGAATTTTAGTATTTTGTTTAGTGTAAGATCGTTTATTTTGTTCATTACTTAATTTATGGTTTTTTTTCAAAAAAAAAAAAAAGAAGAAGAAAAGAAAGAGTTTGATTTGGTTTGAAGTCTAGTGTTCTAATTGAAAAAATGTATTGGGTTAAGAGGTGGACTTGGATTAAAAATCCAAAATTGACTTTGATTAGGAGATTAAAACCAAAAAACCTTCACTTATTGTGATTTGGATTAAGGGCCTATAAAAAGATCCCATGATGATGAATCAAGAATCAATCAAAAAATTCAAGAGAGAAAGAGTAAAAATAAAGCAAAAAAAGAGAGTTTTTTTTTTTTTTTATAGTCTTTTCTAGTGTTTTGGGTTTAGATAATTAGGATTTTCATTCAGAAGTTCTATGCTATGGAAAGGAGTTGAGAAGAAACACAGTTACAAAGGCTCACGTGCTTTGGAATTAATTGTGACTCAATCTTTAGCATTTACTTTTTATTTGTCTTTTTCTTAAGTTTTAATTGTCTTTTTATTTTATCATAATTGTTTATTTATTTATTTATTTGTTTGTTTGTTTGTTTTTTTATTTATTTGACTATTTATGTCTAATTTTTAGGAAAATTAGAAAGTATTTACAAAAAAAAAATAAAAAAATAAAACATTAAATAAATTTTTTTAGAATAATTAACAATTATCCAAGGATAAGAATCTTAGAAATTTCAAATGTTAAATTTCTTAAAAAATCTCTAGGTGAGAAATTTCACTAAATTTGACCTAAATTGTAGAATAATTTAGACGAAATTTTAATAAAAATAATGGTATTTTTTCCATATAAAAAATTAAAAATATAAAAGCTAAAAATAAAACTTAAAAATTTGGGTGAAAATATTGTTAATTATCCAATGATGAAATCTTAAGAAAAATCACAAATTGTTGAATTTTCATAAGATTTCTAGGTGAAAGATTTTTTCTAAATTGAACCTAAATGGTGAGAATTTAGGGAAGACTAAAAAATAATTGTCATATTATTTCTTTCCAAGGATTAAGAAACTAACAAGAGTTTAGATTCTAAATTTAACCCAAATGGTAAAAAATTTAGCAATAGAAATAAAAATAAAAAATAGAATTTCGAGGATGAAATTCTTAGTAATTACAAATGGATGATTATCTAAGATATTTTTAGGTAAGAAAATATTTTTAATTTTAACCAAAATGATGGAAGGATTAGATATATTTTTAATAAAACAAAAATTTAACAAAAAAAAATAAATGATTAAGTTTTTTCGACGATGAAGTCTCTTTAAGAAAAACAAATGAGATTATTGAATACTGTTGAGGTAAGGAGGTATTTTTAAAAATTCTACCAGATTGATAAAAAATATTAAGAATTATCTCCAATATTTTAAAAATAAAAATTAAAACCATTAGAACTATAAACCTTAAAATAATTTAAAATAAAATGGTATCGTTCATTGGATTAGCATGTGAGGGTGTTATAACATTTTTCATATATAATCGAACTCTCGAACCCTATTCTGATTAGTAAACCAAAACCTATTCTTTAAAGACCTTTTATCAAGCTTAGGAGCTGCTTACAAGGATAGATTCATTAGGTAGCCAATCACACATAGATAAAAGATTGATGGCGACTCTTCTTAGGTTATGTCTAATTATAGATTTACGAATCTATACATTATGACAAATACTAGTAAAGTATCTCGATTCTCGCTATGAATAGAAAAAGTTCAATTTGAGTAGGAGTATTTTGCTTACCATTGCATAGGTTGTCACCTCACTAAAGCATGGTACTTTACTCATGTCTAAAAAGGATGAAACCCAGGTATAGAGCTCATACATAAAATGAATGTGCCGTGTATGAATAAAGGGATATAACATTAAAACCTAATCTTAAATGCCTTAAAATCTATCAAGAATAATATAAAAACATAACTAATAAATGAATAAATAACAAAATTAAAATGAAATACCTGTAAATTTTTTATTACTATTGTTAAAAAAAATCAAAATTAAGAAAAGTAAACTTAAATATCAATTAAGACCGTTAAATCAAAATTAAGAATAACACATAATTAATTTTTTTGGCCTAACTCTTTAAAGAAAATGATGTCCCTAGTGAATTCACCAAGCTGTCATAATAGTTTTGAAGGCTGCTAGATGAATTTGAAAACAAAAAAAAAGTCACCACCAATCTTTTTTTGTTAGGCGTGATTGGCTACCGATTAAAATTTACATTTTTAATAAAAATTTTAAAATTAATTAAAACTTTATCAAAAAGATAATTTTTGGATCTATGAAGCAGTTTGGGTTTAGGAGTCAGTTATGAGTGGGGAATGATTACCATTCCCACAGTACCCGTTAAAAAAATTGGTAACAATTAATTATATGCGATCATTTAATATTGACTAAAATGATCTTGATTTTGATATTTAAAATTTAATTTTCTTAATTTTCTTTATTGTAAAAAACATATTTATTATTTTTTAGTTATTTTCTATTTTTGAAAAATAAATAAGAACTTTGCACATTGAAAAATTCCCAAATATATTCCAATACTTTGGTGATATTAAGGGAAACTTTCTTACATAGGAAATTTTAATAATCGCTACTTGGAATTCTTAAAAATCCTATTTTCGACAGTTTATAGTTATTTCCAATATTTATATATAAAAAAAATAAAATATAATTGTAGGAAAACACTTATTTATAGCTGGTTATAATCTTATAATCTGTATATTTATATTTGTATATCTGGAATTAAGTATTTGTATCCCTATAATTAAGGATAAAAATTAGGATAGATAATCTCTCAATTATATGATCAATTTTTAGGAAGATTTAGTTTCCTATTTTAACTCCTAGTTAGTTGTATATAAATCTAAGGTGTTTGTATAATTTTTAATGTGCAGTTTTTCAATATACATTCAGTTTTTTCTTTTAGTTTTCCACACAATCTTAGTTCTTAGTGTTTATACATAGTATCAAAGCTTTAGACTTTTTTTGAGAAGTAAAATTTTCAGCCTTCATTGCTGACTTCTATTTTAGGCCTTCATTATCGAACCCTGTTAAGGCTTTCATAGCCATTTTATTTTTTTTTCTTATTTAGCCTTCATTACTAATAGTCATTTCTGGTTTTTTCTTAAGGTTTGTTTCAGTTCAAAGAAAGATATTACTAATACCCAATTGGAAGAAGTGTCAATTGGAAAAATCATCAGAGTACTACAGATGTCTCAAAAACAAGGAAAGTTGGATAGAGAAGAGATTGAAAAGCTAAGAAACCTATTGAAAACCCTTGAAAAGCCTACTAGGATATGTTCCTTGGGTAAGGTCTCTAGTTCAGGTAAAGCTTCTGGCTTTTATGGATTAAATATCTCGATTAAGCCTATTACGAGTTCTTGGATCATTGACTCAGGAGCCACAGATCATATAACACATTCTTCACATAAGTTTAGTACATATACCTTGTGTCCTAGTAATAAAAAAATTGTTATTGCAAATTGTTTACTTACTACAGTGACAGGATTAGGAGATGTTCAAATTAATCCCTCGTTTGTTTTTAAAAATATTCTTCATGTTTCTAGATTGTCTACTAATATGATATCTATATAAAAATTTACCAGATATATGAACTACAAAGTGACTTTTTATCCCTTTTATTGTGAATTTTAAGACCAGAGTTCAGAGAAGATGATTGGACTTGCTAAGGAGAAGGATAGACTATACTATCTTGAGACATCAAACAACATAAGTAATATAAAGAATAGTTTATCTTTGTCATTTCTTTGAAAAAAATCTCATAATAAAGATAAAATTTGGCTTTATCACTTTCATCTTGGACATCATTCTTTTGAAATTTGAAAAACATATTTCTTTCTTTGTTCAAAGGAATAAATGCTGAAAATTTTCATTGTGATTTTTGTGAACTTGCAAAGCATAGACGTGTGTCTTTTTTAGTTAGCAATAAAAGAGGTTATACTATTTTTTACTTGATTCATAGTGACATATGGGGTCATTCTACAATTCTTAATATTTCGAATGCAAGGTAGTTTGTTTCTTTCATAAATGATTGTACCAGGGTCTCTTGGATATTTTTACTTAAATCCAAATCAAATGTGAACAGTGTGTTTTTGAGCTTTCAAAACATTATCTAGAATCAATTTGAAGTGAAAATCAAGAGATTTAGGTCTAATAATGCAAGAGACTATTTCAACCAGAGTTTATCTACCTATTTCCAAAAGAAAAAGATTATCCATAGGTCATCTTGTGTTAATACTTCACGACAGAATGGAGTGACAAAGAGAAAAAATAGTCATTTACTAGTCACAACCCAAGCTTTATTTTTTCAAGCCAATGTACACAAATCTTATTGGGGGGAAGTTGTTTTTATTGCCACACATATTATAAATAGGTTACCTTTAAGGGTTTTGAGATTGAAAGCTCCTATGAAACTATTCTCACAATTGTATCCTGACTTTAATACCATAAACAACCTTACACCTAAGATATTTGATTGTACATCATTTGTTCATGTTTATAGTCACAATAGCAGGAAGTTGATCCTAGGGTAATTAAGTACATTTTTGTGGGATATTCATCAACTCATAAAAGGTATAAGTGTTATCATCCTCCAACTAAAAAATTTTATGTATCTGTAGATATCACTTTTAAAAAAAGTAAGCCATTTTTTACTTAACCTTATCTTTAGGGAGAGATTTTATTCATGAAAGATAAGGATAAAGACTTCTTTTTGCTTGATTTGTCATCTTTTTCAACATTTTCACCAATTATTCTTCTGAGTCAAAACCTATTTCTGTGAGCTCAAGTCAAAAACAAAATTTGAGTTTGAACCCATTCCAAACAAAAAATATGTGATAAAGAAGAATATTGTTCTTGATTCTATGAAAGAATTACATGTGTACTCAAGAAGAAAAGTTTTAGATCTTGAACCAATGGCAATCTAAAAACCTAATCCTAACTCTAGAAATGAGATAACTACAGTCTTTGACTCTATTTCTCAAAATGAGTATGAATCTCCTAAAACTATAACTAGTGATTATGATATACCTATTGCCATTAAGAAAGGAACTAAAGAATGTACTAAGCATCCACTATACCTAATCTCTAATTTTGTATCATTTAAAAAATTCTCATCATCCTACAAAAATTTTCTTGTGAGCCTAAACACTATTTTTGTTCAACTACATTATTTAAGGCATTATCTAGTAAGAAATGAAGGTAAGCCATGAAAACAAAAATGAAGGCCTTAGAGAAAAATAAGACATGGAAACTAGTAGAGTTATCTAAAAAAAAAAATCTAGTGGGGTATAAATGGGTTTTCACTATAAAATACAAGACGGATGGTACCATTGAAAGATATAAAGCTAGGTTAGAGGCTAAGGGCTACACTTAAACCTATGGAGTGGATTACCAAGAAACTTTTGTTCCAATTGTCAAGATGAATACATTTAAGATTTTGTTATCATTAGCTGTAAATTACAATTGGCAGCTTTAACAATTTGATGTAAAGAATACTTTTTTACATGATGATTTGGAATAAAAAATATATATGAAGGTTCCATCGAGATGTGGAGGTCATAAAGAAGCAAACAAAGTATGCAAGCTGAAAAAAGCTTTATATGACCTTAAACAGTCTCTTAGGGCTTAGTTTGGGAGATTTGCCTAAGTGATGCTAGCAATGGGATATAAACAAAGCCAATGAGATCACACATTGTTTATTAAGTACTCTGATTTAGGGAGAGTCACAGTTCTATTAGTGTATATTGATGATATAATTATAATTAGAGATGATGAAAAAGAGAGAGAATCTCTAAAATAGTGTTTGGCTAAAGAATTTGAGATAAAAGAGCTAGGGAGAGTGAAGTACTTCCTAGGAATTGAAGTAGCTCACTCACAACATGATATTTTCATCTCACAACAAAAATATGTGATTGATCTTTTGAAGAAAATTGAGAAGCGCACATGTAAACCTGTAAATACCCCTATAGATTCTAAACATAAAATTGGAAAAGCTAATGAAAATGCTACTATAGATAAAGAGATTTACCAAAGATTAGTTTAAAGATTCATTTATTACTCATATACTAGACCTGATATAGCATATGTTATGAGTGTGGTAAGTCAATTCACGCATAGTCCTAAAAAAGTGCACCTACAGACTGTCTGCTATGTATTGTACTATTTGAAAGTCAATCTTCAGAAGGTATCTTATTCAAAAAAAAGTTGAAGCTAGTTCTAGATGCATATACAGATGCTGATTATGTAGGTTTAATAACTGATAGAAGATCCACCTCAAGATACTGTACTTTTTTATATGATAATCTTGTGACTTAAAAGAGTAAAAAATAGATTGTGATGGCAAGATCAAGTGTTGAAGCAAAATTCAGAGTAATGGCTCAAGGAATTTGTGAACTACTATGGTTATAGATTATCCTAAAAGACTAAAAGATCAAGTGGGATAAACCAATAAGACTCTACTGTGATAATAAGTTTGTAATAAGCATTGCACACAATCTTGTGCAATATGATAAAACAAATCACATTGAAGTAGATCGACATTTCATAAAGGAAAAACTAGATAGTGGGTTGATTTGTACACATTATATATCAACTAAGGGTCAACTTACAAATGTGTTAATTAAAGGTCTCAGCAGTGCAACATTTCAAGAAATTATTTTTAAGCTAGGAATGAAAAATACCTATTCACCAGCTTGAGGGGGAGTATGGGAAAATACTTATTTATAGTTGGTTGTAATCTTGTAATCTATATTTGTATTTGTATCTCTAGAATTAAGTATTTGTATCCCTAGAATTAAAGACAAAAAATTAGGATAGACAATTCCTTAATTATAGGATCAGTTTTTGTGAAGATTTAGTTTCCTAGTTTAACCCCTAGTTAGTTGTATATAAATCTAAGGTGCTTGTATAATTTTTAATAAGTAGTTTTTCAATATACATTCAGTTTTTTCTTTTAGTTTTTTACACTGTTTTATTTCTTAGTTTTTTCATAATAATATCTATAATTTAAAATCAAATAATATTTTCTAAAAATTTATATATTTTTGTACTAAAATGAGAAATTATTGTCAAAAATTATTCTGAATGCTCTAATACATTGACAACATTTTAGACAAAATTTTTTTACCTAGATATTCCTAAAGAATCACTATTCAGATTTCTTTGGGATCTCATCTTTAAAGATTTCATTTTTTTTCACTTTTATCCTTTTCTATATAATTATTAAAATTTTAAAAAATCATGTAATAATATAATTATTTATAAATAAGTTTATTTCCTAAAAAAACATATTCTTATATATATATATATATTTAAGAAACTTATTCAAATTAAAGAAAATAAAAATAAAATAAATCTTTATATTGAAAAGAGTTTCTATATATTCCAATACTTTGGTAATTTTAAGAGGTCTTTTCTCACTTAGAAAATTCTCGAGAATCACTATTTGAATTTTTCAGAGTCCCATTATTAAAAATTTTTATTTAATTTTAATTTCATTAAATTTATGTGATGAAATAAATAATTATACCAAGTTAAATTAAAATTACACTCTTAACCATTTAATAAGTAAAAAATATTATAAACAATTTAAATTAAATATAAATTATAAAAATGCATGTAAAAATAACAAGTCACTAACTAAATTAAAATAAATTTACTACAATTTGGGTCAAAACCCACTTCAATGGAAAGGCCCAAAGTAGATGAGTTGAGGCTTGGACCTTGTTTATGGCCTTGTTCAAAAGTGTCTAGTGGATTGGGCCTAGGTCACGGTGCGGGTTGGAGCCTGAGCCAGTTTTGGGTCACCATTGGTTTGGGTCGATTTTAACCCGCTGGATTCCTTACCTTTTTTTTTTTTTTATATAAAACAAATTTTTTTTTTTTTTTAATTCGTTTCATATTCCTTCGTAAAAAGCAATTCTCTTCTTCAAAGAAAACCAAAAATTTCCTACCTAGCTTTCGTTGATCAGCGTGCCATTTGGCAATGACCGAAAACCTATCTTTTTTCCAAACTCCTTTAGTCTTTTCGTCCTTTTTTCTAACTACTCTCTCTTTTTCTTTTTCAACCCAGCCAAACCTTCTTCTTCTTCTTTCTGTCTAAAATATGAACCTGTCCCTAGCTTAAATCAAAGCTTGAAATAGAAGATCAACCACTGCTATTTCTATTTTCTTCTGCTACGAACTGTCCCCATCCCTTATGGCCACTGATAGCGGCGTTGTTGCTTGTTAGCACAAAGGTTCCTACAGGGAGAACTGTGTTTTGTTCTTTTCTTTATTTTTTTTTATTGTTAGTTGTGGCTGGTTTGGGGATCTGGGGGCAATGTTGGGGATTCAAAGACTTGGGGTGGTGTTGGAGGCTCTAGGACTTGGGGCTGTGTTGGCGGTTCTAGTGCTTGTGTTTTTCATGGGTGAAGGGTTCTAGCTAGGGTGAGGTGCTAGGGAGTTGGAGGGTTCTCCTTTTTTTTTGGTGAGGGTGAAGAAGGGACGTGTACAGGGGGCTTTGGTTGATTGAAGCTTGTAGGGGCGAGGAGTTTGGGAAAAGCTGGGTTCTCCAGGGCTTGATGTTGGGTTCTCCAAAATTTAGTGTTGGGTTTTGGTTGACTAGGGTTTAGGAGGCTTGGTCGCTTGGTGTTTAGGCCGCAAGGATAGGGAGTTTGAGCTAGGTTTGTGCCATGGTGAGGAGGCTTGCCTAGTGCTTAGGGTAAGGTGCCAGGGTGTGGCTATCAGTTGGCTATGGAGACACGGTATTGGGACCTAGTGGCGAAGGCTAGGTATCCTTCTGTTGGTGAGGTCAAAGAAGGGTCCTAAAGGGGTTCTCCAGGATCGGTACGTACAGAGCGATGAGAGGCTGGGATGGTGTTAAAGGGTGCTTGTGCAGGGGTTGTGAAATATGGGTTCTGGCCAGGGAATATGGTGATGGGGTCTTGAGTAGGTGCAGGTTGGAGCTTGGAAATGGTTTGGCGCGGGCCAAGGCTGGTGCCTATTTGGTTGTTTTTAAGTTAGCTATGCACTGTTTTTGTTGTATTATCGTTAGGGTGTGGGTTTATTTTTGGTGTAGGGACCCAGTGTTGGGAAAGGGCTAGACGATGCTTCCGATGGGTCAGGGACTATGGCCAGTCCTCAAGGTGAAGGTAGAGGTTCGTGTGCGTGAAGGCTACATCATTGAGTGCTGGGGCGGTTCTGGGACTTGGTGCGGGTGCAAGCTTTTTTAGGGTGGAAATAGGTGTTCGACGTCCTCCAAATTGTTGCTTCCCCTAGTGTTGGGAAGGAATCCCTTCTCCCTCCTACCGGATGTTTTTGAATTTTTATCTATAAATCTCATAATGGACAAAATTGTAGGGTGGTATGGGTGGTGGAGCAAGGAACAAACCCTAAACAAGTTCAAAACATCCAAATCAATTTAACGCTTAAATTAACTCAAATAAGAACATGCAAATTGAACATAAAAAATCAAACAAATTCAAACAAATTTGGACAAAATTGAGTATCTACACTTTTCCATGTGTACGAAGAATATTTTCCCACTCTAGCTTCAAGGAAAGAAGTATTAGGAAATACTTTGCCTTGATTACCTTGTGTACAAATGACGTAGTGTCTTGTAACAATCTCCATCCTTGCTTTGCCAAGAAAGCTAGATTATACCCTTCCATCTTCCGAAACACCATACCACGTTCCTTTCTCAATTTGCATAGTTTGTTCCTAACCAACCATTGTATGCTATTATTTCACTTATTATGGCTCCACCAGTTTGTGCCCATAATCATATTTATTTCTTGGTATAATCCTTTAGGGAAAAGGAAGATTGACATAGCATAGGAAAACATAGAACTGAAATCCATTTCTGGCTCTAGTGTTGGATCTTTTGCCGTATCTTTTCAAACACCCCTCTAAAAGCTCGCTTTTTCCCTCTTCCATTGAACATTGGCAGACCCAAATATTTCTCTGGATTGTTGGAAGTTTGTATTCCAAACAGTCTTAACTACCTCTTGCATCACATCACTTATGTTTTTGTTTAACAATAACCTAGATTTATCATAGTTTATATTTTGTCCTAACCCTTCTACATACACCTTTAGTAGCCTCCTTATTCTTTCACATTCTATATTGTTTGCTTTAACAAAAACCAAGTTATTGTTTGCAAAAAAAAAAGATGAGTTATTATTGGGCCATTTACACTAGCATAAGCCCTATCCAACAATCCATTATGTTGGTGTTTTGTCAAAAGCATCGAGATAACTTCCATACAAATCAGAAACAAATAAGGTGACAAAAGGTCTCTTTATCTCAACCTTCTTTCTAAGACAATAATCTCAGTTATGCCTCTATTAATTAGCACTCTGTACGAGACAATTTTCACATAGTGCATTATGATCGAGATCCATCTTTCACAGAAACCTAATTTTCTCATGATAGATTGATAAAATCCCATTCGACTTTATGGCAGGCTTTACTCATATCTAGTTTTATTATTGTCTAACCCATCTAGCCTTTTCCCTAAAGTTTCAAAAAGTGTAATAATTTGTAGGCAACAAGTTCATTATCAATAACAGGCTTACCTCGGGCAAAAACACTTTGATTTTCAATAATATAGTGGGGTAAAATTTGCTTCATTCTATTAGCTAAAGCTTTGGCTATGATTTTGTATAGGATATTACAATGGCTAATAAGCCTAAATTGTATTGTTTTTGTTGGATTGGATATCTTAGGGACTAAAACTATATAAGTATCATTAATTTCCTCTAAAATACTACCCTTATTAAGAATAGATAGAAAAAAATTAGTAACCTCAGGTTCTATGGTATGCCAAAATTATGGTAAAAGAAAGTTGGCGTATTGTCAAGGCTTAGGCCTTTGTTAGATGATCTAATTAATGGTTACTTGTAGCTCAATTAGAGTAAATTGATATGAAATTTGGACATTCATTTCATCTGTTACATGTGAAAGAATTGCACCTAATGTTGGGATATAGTTCACAAGTATGTAAAGAATCTCACATCATTAAAAAATCTGAATGAGATGTCTTATATATGCATGAAAGACCTAAGAACCTAATAGCTTAAGCTTTTGGGCTTAAGTTTTATCAAACATGTATGTATGAGCTCTCTGATGTGTTTCTATGGGCTCCAAGTGTGATTTATCTCTCTAACAAGTAGTATCAGAGCCAAGATTATGATGAGTTCAAGTCTCAGTGGTGTTGCTAGGGAGAGATTATTGATAGATCGAAAGTTGACTGTGTCCATCAATTCAATGTGCTTAAACATCAGTATTAAAAAGTTTAACTTGGATGTAACGAGTATATGATAATATGCAAAAATTGAACACCCAAGTGGATGATGTGTTGAGTCAACTTGGAGTGTAAGCTTAAGGGAGCGCTGAGACAATCTAGGTGACAAGGTTGAGTGCGATGGTTTGGCTAAAAAATGCACTAGAGATATAAAGTTACCTGGCCTAAATGAAGGATTGATAGGACTTACTTTCACATGGGAGCTGAGGTAAGACTTGATCAGAACTTATAAGTGAATGGGAGAGATTGTTGAGATATGGTTCACATCTGAGTAGAGAATTCCACATCATTAGAAAATCTGAATGAGATGTCCTATATATGCATGAAAGATCCAAGAACCTAATAGCTTAAGCTTTTAGCTCAAATGGTGTCTAACATGTATGTATGAACTTTTTAGTGTGCTCTGATAGGCTCTAAATGTGGTTTATCTCTCCAACACCTAATATGTTATGCATGTTCGTGGGCCCTTAATATTTAAAAAGATATATAAAGTACCCCATTGGCATATTTTCACATCACATTCTTCCTCTTACCATAGACCATTATCATCATCTAACCCTTTTATTCTATTTGTTCTTTTTCTTTGGGTAGCTTGTGCGTGAAAAAACTTTGTGTCTTTGTCTCTATTTTTGAGCCAATTAACCCTTACACGTTGTATCCAAAAAGATTCTTCCTATTTGAGCCTTTCATTTAGTCTTATTTTAAGTGCCAATTTGGGGTGCCAATTCCTTATCATTGAAGCTTTGCAGGCTAACACCCTTCAACTACTTATTTAGACTCTCTATATCTATACACAACCCCTGTAACTTCTTCTTCCTCTATACCACTAATATTTGCTTTACCCTATCCAATTTCCTTCTAAGCTACATGTTTTGATCCTCCCCTCATGATCCTTCAATAATTCCTTTGCTTTCTAGGTCTTTTAGCCATAATGGTTTCAGACAAACTCATCTCTTCCTATGATAATACAACTTTCTTTTCTGCTCGTCCACTTTATCTATAGACAGGACAATGGTCAAACACCAAACATACAGGATGACATATTGCAAATTTCAAAAATAGTTTCCCCCTGTCAATATTTACCACCACTCAATCTAGACTCTCTTGTCTTAAACATCCTAATGTTTACCTCGTTCGCCATATGTATTTTGGTCCTTCGAAACCCAAGTCAAATAAACCAGTTTTGGCAAATGTGTTTTTTAAAGCTCTTATTTGCCATTCAAGCCTAGCGTTACCTCTATCATTCTCACTATCCCATAAAAACTCATTAACATCGCTAAGGCATAACTAGAGAAAAGTGTCATAATGTGTAGATGTGTGGAGCTATGGCTAGATATAAACTAAAGAGTCATCATCAATCTTTTTTATTAAGGTGTGATTAGTCATCTTACAGAATCTGTCCTATTTTAAAGAAAAATCCAAAGCTTGACTTATATATATTTAAATAGTAAATTCTAACATATGAAACCAGATTTAAGTTCGAGAGTACGATTATGCGTGAGAAAAATTATAACACCTTTATAGCACCCATCCAAATGATGGTACCAAGTTGATTTTAAGTTATCCAAACCTTAAAATATGTCTAAAATTTACCAAATGATTTAATATTGAAAAAATTTTCTTAAATTACTCCAATATGTTGGTAATAATTTAAAAATATTTTTTCATCTCAAAAGTATTCAAGAAAACTATTTGTCACAATTTGAAATGGCTCCGTTGTCGGATTCATTTAATTTTGCTACTAAAAATAAATATCTATAAATTGGGTTTATAATAAAAAATATCTTTCAATTTGTTGGTAAGACTTTTTATTGAAAATTATCCTCTACTCTATTAATAGGATTTTATGCAAAATAAAACAAAAAATATCTTGTTATTATTATTTTTTAAAAACTTGATTTTTTTAGGAAATTACAAGTTTTTCCAATATGTTGGTAAAATCTTATTTTAGAAATAAAATATTGGCCCTCCAATATGTTGGTAAAACTTTTTATTTTTATTTTGTTTTGAAATAAAACAAGATTATAAGATTTTTCAATATATTGGTAAAACCTTATTTTTAAAAAAATGATTACCTTGCAATCTGTTGATAAGGCTTTTATTTAAATATATTTTTATAAAAACATATTTAAAGAATAATAGATAATAAAATAAAATAAAATACTTGAAGTCGATTAGGCTAAATGGCTGAGTTGTGCGACCTAATATAATAAATTCTCATAATTCCATATTCTGCAAAGAATTCCAAAAAAAAAAGCAGCTATTGCCAGAAATCATATTTTTTTCTCAAGAGTTTTCGCATAATCTTTTTCTTCATTCTTTTTTTTTTTTGGTGGTTGATTGGTGTTGATGTAGGGCTTTCTGTTAGAAATTTTAGAGATTTACATTGAATGAAAAGGATTGTAGATTTGATTACGCTCTAAATTGATTTTTTTTAATTAAAATCTATTTAATTAATTTCTAAAATTGTCTCGATATTCCTTCATTTTTAGAATTCTTCAAAAATTTTCAAATTAAATCTGACTTTGATTTCTTGATTTGATTTCTTTTCAACCTTCATTTAATATTTGAAGAAATCATGTTTTAGTTTTAATTTTCGAGATCATCCTTGATTAGTGCTCAAATTACTCAACAAATTTTATTAACATGATTTATGATAACAATTTAAAATCAAATAAACAAAAGACTAAAACATTAAAAAAAGATAAATAAATAAGACAAATAAAATATAAAAAAATGTAGAAAATAGGACAATTGGATTTGGACAGGATCTTAGCCCAATTAATTTGAACCATGGACTAAATAGGCTGTCTACAAAAAAATTGTGTTGTGCCAACCTACGTAGCATGTCCCATACTTGGTTTTTTTTTTTTTTTTTTTTTCTCTCACGTCCGATTCTCCATAGAATTCTGTAATCTTCCATTTGGTTCCTTCTTTGTCTTTTATTTTCATAGCAATGTGATATTTCGAGTAGCTTAACAACTCCATACTTATATCCTCTTTCCATAACATTCTTAAGCCCCCACTCTTACCATTTTCCTTTACTCCGAATGCACCATGCATTTTACATTTCATTCTTACTTTCTTCAGTCTTGCATTATTCGAGATAGTCTCACATAGGAAGACCACTTCAAGCTCTTCTCTCTTCAGGATATCCAGAAGGGCTCGAACTGCTCATGGGTTCCCAAGCCCATGGTAGTTTCAAGCTAAGCACTTTATTGATTTTGGGCAGTACTGGTACCCAGTCTCTGCCATTTGTTCTGTATTTCCCTTAGAGTCGACCTCATCAACTATCTTACTTTTTTTTCCACTATGTCAATTTCCATTTCAGTAGTCCCCTCAGACCCATATTTTCTCTTGCCCAGATCCATTGATTTCCCTACTTGTTCGACCCTTTGCTCTCTTACCATCTTCTTCCATCATGGCTTCCATTGACCTGCCTTCTTATCCCTATTCAAACCTGTAGCTTCATCTGCCTGTCCTGCCTTTCCTATCATTTCCAACTTTCCTTCCTTTAAAACGTGCCCCTTACTCGTAACACCCTCCTGTTTTGCTGCATATATTTCCCCATTCCCAGTGGTATGTTTCTTGTTTTCGGTGTGCACTAGGTTTTCCAGTATATTCCCATGCACTAACTTTACAAGCACGTCCATCCTATGCATAATATTGTTATTTTCCTTCTGGCCTACCTTACCTTCCTTTCCAATCACCTTTACACCTATTCACTCTTTTCCATCCTGGCCCCTACCAATTGTATTCTGGCCTCCAAACTCTATAATTGACTCCTGATTTCATTTTCCTTATCTTTTACAGATTCCCTCCTAAAATTTAGCTAGCTTTCCTCTTTATCCTGGCCCCTACAATACTTGAAAGAAAATTAAAAAAAAAAAAAACTAAAAAGGAAATAGCATAGTACTTATTTGATTTTAATGTGGCAGCCCCGTTATAATTGCTTCTCTTCAATGATTCGAGGTAGCTATCACGTTTTATTGTGGCAGGGAAGCTTCATTGCAAGATTGACAAGGTTGCTGGTGTTCTTGAAACTAATCGCCCTTGTTGATTTGCCGATTGATTCCCCATTATTTTTTGTTCTTTTGCTTCTATTTTTTCTTTGATTTTTCTGATTAATTCTTAATTGTTTCTAATTAATCCTAATGGGATCTTTTTATAGACCTCTAATCCCAATTACAATAGAAAAATGAGTTTTCTTGATTTGAATCTAATAATCAACTTCAACCTTAGATTTTTAATTCAAATCCACCTCTTAAACCAATTTCCTATTACAGTCACTTTTTAATTAAAATATTTTCAATTCAACAACCCAATTAAAATTAAAAATTTATATTTTATACACTGTCAATATATAAATTTTATACAGTGAATTAGATAATGATAACTCATTAATAAGGTGAATCTAATGATAATTTCTCATTAATGAGTAAATTATTTCAATTTATGTACATTTACTTTAAATATTGATATTTGCTTATTAATGTATTGTCATCCTCTTATTCACTGATAGTATATAAAATTTATACATTAATAATATATAAAAAATAAACTCTTAGAATTAAACTCTCTTCATGTTTCAGCAAAACAATTCTTTTTTTTTTTCATAATAATAATAATTTTAAACTAAATACAATTTGAAAAATAAATAAAAAAATCAAAATCTAATCTTAAAATATAAATTAATGTTGGACTAAAAATCTTTTAAGAACCCCCATGTTCCTTCTTATTCTCAATGCATTTTCTTCATTTCTCAAATACAGAGAGGTTCTATATATAGACAATTTAACTATAGACTTTAACTCTAGTTAAGTTAAGAGTACCAATCTATTTACTGTACAAGCACAAATCTTCTTTATTGTACAACTCTTCCTGTAGCTACACTGACGACTTGTCTAATGCTGTTTGTTACAGTGACAGAGTTTTTCAACTGTTGGCGAGCTATTCAAACAGCTGATTCCCTCTTGAATATTGTCCAGATTAACAAGCTCTTCATCTTCTAGATTTTATGGACGATCTAAATCTTCCATAACAGATATTTTGTATAATAGCTCCAGGGCTTCTGGTTCTATTATTCCTATATTTGCTCTAGTTCTTATGAACAGTATCCTTCTTCCCTCTGTGCTCAGATTAGTACAAGGGAACTTGGAAGAAGTTATCTGAGAATACAGGGTTTTTGCTATCTGCATTAGAGTAATTCTTGCTTGGAACTGATATTTTAAAGGATTAGAAAATATTCTAATAACTAAATCTAGTTGTTCTGGATTTTCAATGGAATCATTTTGAGATTGAGAAGTGGTCCTGACAATAATTTTATCATTTTTTAAATTTGACGTGGTTGAAAATTTTTTTTTTTTTAATTAAACTGGTAATTTTGAAATATACATATAAAAAATATTGATAACTTTTTACAAATTTAGTAAATCTTGATTTGATAAAGGTAAAAAAATATAATAATTTATTAAAAGAAAAAATTTCAACAAGGATTTGTCAAACAATGCCAACTTTGATGTGTTTTACATCGAAAGAGTTATGATCTAATTTGAATTTTATAAAAAGAAAATTTTCACTTATTTTTGGTTTTGCCAAGTAGGTAGCAAAATAATATTTTTCAAAATTTTCTTGTAATATTTTTTGCATTTCAAGAAGAATTAAATGATTGATTTGCAAAAATAGTTCTTTTGTTAAGAATATTATTACTTTTTCAAATAGTAAAATTCTTGTTAATTTTACTAATTTTGAAGAATGAATTTTTTGCTCGAAATATTCTCAAAATTCGAGAAAATCGTTTATTTCCTCTAGAGTGTACTAGTTTTCTTCATGAGCAAAAAAAATCAATATCCTATATTTTTGACAGGTTTGAAGAGCAGAGATTTTTAAAAACCAGTTCTTCAAGATGAGCTTGATATTTTGTTTGGTTAACCAAAAATTCAGTTAATTTAGTCAGCCTTTTCTAGACTGTGATTTATTTTCAATAAGATGGAATTTTCAAATATTGTTAAAGAGATTATAGGTCATTGGGTTAAGATCAGAATTGTAAAGATCTTTTATTTTTACACCAAACATTTTTGGAGTTTGCAATAGATTTTCTGTTTGTTCAACAATTTAAAAATATGAAACTGGAGTCCATTGGTTAGGATCCTATGCAGATTGGAAAAAATTTGGTTGCTGCACTACTGGTTATATTGCAGATTGAGGGAATTGAAAATAAAATCTTTGAGGAATATTTTGGATTAAATATCCTCGTGGTGGATAAACAAAAGGTGTAAATACTTGATTCGTATCCAGAAACTGACTTTGTTGAATTTGTAATCTTCCGGCCATAGGCCTCTATCATACTCTTGGAAAAGAAGAAACTGTTTATCAAACGACCACGATGCTCCTTCGAGGACCCTCATTTTGTTGGAATCTGTAGCGAACTTGAGTAGATAAATATTCTCCTCTGGATATACAATGTCAAAATTTTTCGTTGCCCTCCATAGTTGTTCAATACTCCTTTCATTGCTTCTTTATTGTACGGCCTTCTTGCAAGTAGTGTTCCGACCAACCAAGCTTTCCTCTCTTCCCTTTCTCTTTCATTTTCATCCATTTCTATTACGACCCCATTCCGTTCCTCCTCTGTTAACTTTAAATTTTGCCATAGCCCCTCAATGTCCTCCTCCATTACTTCCTTGCAAAACTCTAACTGACAACTTACTACCTATCACCCGATTTAACAGAGCCTCAAGAAGATCCAAATGGAACCATAAGATAATAACTCGCTCGTAAACTCATACTACACACTCTCACAGACGACTCCAGAGAGAGTTACGCATTCCAATGTACTTTTATGTTATTTAGTAAAGGAAAATTCGAACTTTGCTTTTTGAGAGGATTCAAGTACTAAAAATTAAATCAATTAATGTTACATTTCAATGTTATGCACAAGAGATATTAATACGGCCACATTTTTATGCATTTATTCATTCAAAACGCACATGATAACCTTCTATCAAGTGAATCTACAAGTAAATTTGATCAGGCAATTTAAAACATCAATGCAATGGATTTATTTATTTATTTGATGCAAGAAATTAAAATATAAAAGCCAAGGCCACACTAGTTCCCAAAGTACTAAATTAATTACAGCTAAATTAATCATAGTAATTACTAGTATTATTTCACGTGCAGCCGCACACACAACAAGAAGGAAATTAAAGAAATACATGACTCCTAAGATGGAAATTGCGGCTTGCTGCTTCCTTTAGCTGGTGCTGGGGCTGCAATTTTCTTTGGCTGCTCCTCACCAGCCTGAAATAATTATGGAACCAGGAAATCATGTTAGACATGATCTCAAATCAAATTTCAAACACATACTCGCAAATATGTAATTCGTCAGAAAAGAAAATACATGAAGTTACTGCAACATTACGTTCCATGCAGGACAATTAATTTTACAAGTTTCATTTGGTAATGAAATCTTGATATAAACCAATAGTAAAATGTAACTATGATTGAATTGGATAACTCAATCATAATCCTAATCACTTATATAGAGGAGATACAATAATTATAATAAATATAAATATGCGTGCCTGCGCGCATGCATGCATATAGAGAAGAAAAAATCGCTTTAAGAAAAATGTTTTTCATGTTTCTAAATTCGGAGTCTTTGCAAAATTGAGCTAACTCAATTTTCTCCTCCACAATTACTTACTGGTTGCACCGAAGCGTTTCCCTTGGTGCAAGCTTGAATCACAGCAGCCTGAAAAGGAATGTAAATTTTTGGCTTAAAAAAATTGAGTAAAATCAAGCTAAAATATAATCCATATACGGTAAAAAGGAAATAAAACAAATATGTATTTGCTGGTAAACATGTATATTATAATATATACAGACCAATGCAGCTTGATATTGCTCCTTGGTTAAAGTCAGAGGTTCATTCTCAAACGATGAAGTCATTTCAAGCCTAGGAAGGGGCTGCCTTTCCATTTTTCTCTTAACCTGCACACAATCGAGGGCTAGCTCTATTTCATGATGTAAGACCTTGTATTTGCTGAGGAAAAACAACTGTGTATGCTCTATATATAAAAAACAAGAGTTCGAGTGGAGATAGAAGGGAGAAGAGAGAGACGGGAAGCATCCAGCCAAACTCACCATGCAATGGACGTGGCGACCATGGGAGGGTTATTTAAACATTTGGCAGTTTTTTCTTGCATGTAATTGTAACTTATTTTCAGCAGTGGATACCAAGCTAAACAATGCCGTATTCACTAGATTGATAATCATATGTACAGTGATTATTAGAGCAATCCAGGCTTGATTTAACAGTTGTTCTTCTTCTTTAAATGTTTCAAGTATTCATGATATGAATCCCCTTAAAATTCCTCGTATGTTAAAAAAAAAAAAAAAGGATTATCGTAAATTGGAGAATCTAGTATATGAAAGAGATGATTACAAAAATCACAGTGCAGGAAGAATCAGGTAGCACACAGCATTAGACCTTTTTTGAAATGGTCAATTTCTTTTCTAGCCAACCGTGCTTTTCAGATTAGTCAAAATCTTTGAACAGAGACAACTTTGGTTCATGCAATAGATACATGGCTAGAGCACTGCCAAATTCGAATTATTATTGAAATTTTTTTTTAGGAAAAAATACATATGTTCAATTTGAAACACAAATTGATTAAGTTAAAATTTTGCCAAAATTACAATTATGAATGAATTATACAAAAACGAATGTTGTCAAAATCTTTTATTAGTTGGATTTTCAACGACAAAATGGTGATTCAAAGAAGAGAAATTAACACACGATACTTAAAACGGAGAAAATATATACAAATGATCTAATTTTTTATGTATTTAAATATAGAATTGTTAATCTCACCATTAATTTCATCATATCGAATATTTACCTGTACTTTTCTTATATTTATGCAATTCTCTTGTAATTAAAAGGCAACTGCAACAAATAAAAAAAAGAGTTATTTTTCAACATTTAGGACAACAATCATCATTTAATTATCTTATATTTACTGGGTAATATATAGGGATGAACCCTAGACTTAAGCATGAAATAAATAAATAAATAAATATATATATATAGAGAGAGAGAGAGAGAGAGAAACAGAGAAAGAGAGAAAAAGAGAATTATACATCTCTAAATGAGCATAATTAAAGAATTTTTTGGTTTTCAAACTTAATTAAAGAAAATAATTATTTAATTAAGCATAATACAATTAGGATCTTTATAAAGGAACAAAAAATAATAATTCCGACATATTGCGACTAGATTTTATATTTTATTTTGACATATATTATATATCAATAAAATTTTCTTTTCACATATGTGACAAAAATTTCCTTTCGTGCTTACGACAAATTTTTTCTTTAATGTATTCAACAAAATGTGTACAACAAAAATTTTTTGTTAATGTATTCAAAAAGATGTTGGTAATTTTAGCATCGAGTCGGAGATTTTTAATCGTAAGATTGCAATGCATCAATCAATAACATTAAACAGTAAATTAGATTGCACATAAAGTATCACCGGTGGCCATACATCATAAAGATACAAAAATTAACATATTTATTCATAATGTCATTATATCATAACAATTACATAGCGCGCATGTTATTAACATTAATGCATGCACATGCTAGTGACAGTTCTAAGGCACAGCTGCATTTCCCAAGAGACCAAGCAAAACTAGAGCTGTTAGGTTTAACTTAATTATGCTGGTGATGGGAATGGGACTTGCGATTGATCAGTTCCAACTTCATCAGGTTTGGTTGCTGAAGTGCTTGCTTCCTCCTTTGACATGCCCTAAATTCATTAGTACTAGATAATACAAGTAATTTGATTAGTAGTTCAGAAAACATTTTATATAAGGTTGCTCTCTCAATTATAATATACACAAAGTATATAATTAATATCATAAAAACACCTCTCCATTCAATTAAAACTAGAAGAAGCCTCTGTGAAATATATTTATACCCGCTCAAGTTTCCTATGTAATAGTAGTGCATGCATTTCTGCTGCTGCTTTCGCCTGTAAAATATGGACATAAATGCGCAAAAATAAATAAATAAACCCTTTCAAATAACTAAATAAACGTTCATAGGAAAATAAAAGGGTGCAGCCAATTAATATAACGGAAGTAATATAAATAAACAGACCTGAGCTTGTTTGTACTGCTCCTTTGATAGTGTCTTAGGCTCTGGCTCTATAAGTGGCTGCTTTCCAGCCTTAGCAGATGGTTGATTTTCCATTGGTTTAAGAAGACTGGCCACAAGGTGACGAAGAAATAGAACAAGTAAGATAAGGCTAGAATTTTGTGAGAAGAATTCGAGTTTTAGTTGGTTAGTTCTCTGTGTATCACTACTCGTTGTTAATAAATGGTAAGCGCATGCAGGCATGCACTCCGCAAAAATGTGGCGAACTGAACAGGGGTATCTCTGCAGCTATGAGTTAAACTTTTTGGGCATTTTGCAAACCCACTTTTGTCTCCATTCTCGATTGTGTAACCGTCTCTAATCTGTATCTTTAAGTGGTTTTTTGGCTTTTCCTTTTCTATTTTGCTACTTTTATCACATTTGCCCATTGAATTATTAAACCATCCCTCATTGAATTCTGTTTGAGGGAATGGGATACAAATCAGTTTGCAATATAGAAAGTAACGTGGTTAAATTGCGATGAATTTGGCTTTTTTTTTTTTTTTCTAAATTATGTAGAGTTTATAAATGTGGGCTACATAATAAAATTTTAATAAATTTTATATAATTTTAAATTGTGATTAATTAATTATAATATAATACTTATAAATGATATGTTTCTTTTTAACTTCATTATATGAACTTGTTAAGATGATATTAGCTTTTCTTATAAACGCTCATTAATCGATCCTACCAATAAGAGAAACGTATTTAAACGTGAAATTTATAGAAAGAGTTTTGTAATTAATATATTATCTTCTCGAATCTAGTATATATTCCAATATTTGTAAAAATATAAATTTATCTAATTTAATAGGAACAGTTAACCAGACCCATTATTCTAATTAACTATTATAGTAAGGGAAGTGTAAGGCCGCGCTCTCTACAAGAAAAGAAAAAAAAAAAAAACGGTATAATTGGAATTCAACAAAAATTGGATCATTACTCTATATGTTTATTCTTTCTCCTAGCATTATCTTTCAACTAATTTATCACCCGTGCGCGATGCACGGATTATTTATATATTTAATTATATACATAAAATAAGTTTTTTTAATAAAATAATATAAATTATATATATATATATATATTCAATTTACTTATTTAAGAAAATAAAACTTTTGTCAATGAAGTTTTTTCTTAATTACTGGTAAGAAAAATAGATCTTAAAACCTGATTCAAGGTTCAAATCTTATTATATGTGAGTTTGATTAAACTTTATATTGGATTTGTCCAGTTATGTCCTAATATAAATATTGATTGATTTATTTGTTTAATTTAATTTAACGATTTTCTAATATGAATGCAATATTTGAAAATATTATTATTAAAGAAAAAGAAGCTGAAATTTGCATTAACTCAAAAGTTCTTCATCAATTTTACATTATTTATGTTTATTCTAGTCAAACATAAGTTAATTTATTTAAGAAAACAATAAATTTATATGTTAGGAATAGAAGGGTAATGCAGATATGTTTTGGTGCAATTTCAATAATATCTTTCAATAATATTTTAGCAAATTTAATTTATAAAAAATGTAAATATAATGTTTTCTTTTGATTTTTCTAAGAAAAAATTAAAAGAAAAAATTGATTCCAATAAATGATCACACATACTTTTTCAAATAATTTAGATTTATTGTTACTCATGATAACCCATTAATAAAGTAAATCAAGTGAAAGAAAATTTACGATCATAATTCATTATATGTGTGATTATGAGACTTGAGTTTAAATTTTGGCTCTTGATGGTTTAGCAACTAATTACATAGCAAAACTGGCAACTATAATAAAAATCTTAATTAAAATCAACGTAATTAATATAGAAGAAAATTAAAAATGTAAAATGTAAAAGCAAGCCATTTGATACAAGAGCATTCTACTATAAAATTACAAAAAAAATTTATATATTGCCAATTAACTAAAGGATTTGTTGCTTATTAAATACAAACACCAAATCAGTATGGCGATGGAAGAACACCAAGCCCTACATTTTGGAAAAAAAAATTGTTAAATAACATGAAATATACCAATAACATTTTTTTCTCTTATATATCAATTACTATATTTGCATAAATAATAACAAAAAAAATAAAGTTTAATCCCTATAACAAGTGGAATGAAATTACTTAACAAATAAGATATTATTAGAAAAGTAAGGTTTCCGCCATATTTGTTTTACTTTTATTTTGATTTGCAAAAGAAAAACAACAACTATAAGATCTAGGATTTTTTTTTCTATAAAACATAAATATTATATGATAATTTAATAATTATGCATTCTTTATTTAGCAAATAAGATTATGTATAAGACCATAATATCATTTTATATTTTAGACCAAAAAAATTATCAAAAAAAAAAAAAACACTAATAGGAAAATCATGGGATCAACAATTAGTATCACATAAAATGAAAAAAAAAATCAAAATAACTTAATAAAATGAATCTAGAAAGAGAATGGGACACAAAAAGCCAAAAAAAAAAAGTTAAACAATTACACTCATTGAAATTATTACACCATTCTTAAGATAGTACTGATAATGATTTTTTCTTGCATGTATATATGAAGTTTCTAATCATAAAATTTTGTATATTGACCTAGTTTCAATTATTGAAGATCTTGCATGAGGAAAATTTTCAACTGTTGTTAAGTTAATCTTTTTATTGATGAAAGAAATCCACAAACTCATAGACTGAATATCATTCTTACCTTGAGGGCTCCAAAATCTATATTTTCCACATCTTTGCCATTAGAAAATTAAATCATCAAATTTAACGGTATGACATAAGAGAAGATGAATCAGTATATTTTAAACTGTAATTAGCAAATCAAATACACAAATATTCTATTCCATAATATGCATAGCAAGAGAAGAAAAAGAATTACAATGACATCATAAAAATTATGTCAATCTATAGAAGATTAATAGATAAAAAAAAGTGATTAAATATATAAAAAAGGAAGTTTAAATAATAGATGATAGCTGCATATTAAATGTAGATATTCAAAATATCTGGCATTGACAAAGTTTACTCACCACCCATAAATCTTTAAATGTCAAAGCATATGGAAGAAAGCTAATAAATTGACATTGAAATTGAAAAAAAAAAAAGGTGAAAGATATGATCTATCAAGTTGTACTTATAAATAATGCAAATCTTCAAAAAAAAAAAAAGTTATAATGGAATCATCTTATTAAGAACCTAATATTTATAATATAGAATAAGAGAGAAAGTAATAATAGAATTAAATGATAGTAATTAATATGTTTTTACAGAAAGAGAAAGATATATTTTGAATTAATTCAGTATTTAATTTGAAAAAATAACAATTAAATAAGTTTCTTTCTATATAACTCAATTTTAAAATTTAAAATTTTCATTGAAGATGATTAAAGAAAATGTTTATATATTAGATGTGTTGGCAAAATTGGTTTTTAAATTTAAATTTAAAAGGCATATAGAAGGCAATGTAAATTAGTTTTAATAGGTTAATTAAAGAGAAAATTAATTAATTAGTTTTCAATTAATGTTTTCTATTCTTGATACATATCATGGAAACATATCATCTAAATTAAGAATAGTTATTGATCCTTTCTCATAAAATAATTGATTTTTTATAAAATTATTAGAGGTGATTTAAAATAATTGATTGTAAATTAACGCCTACTTTGATTGTTTCAACTTTAGTGTAATAATCTTAATTTATGTTGAAAAGTCTATGTTTAACATTTTGAAAAATTCTTATTAAAGAGTAAATTATGCCTACAAATATGTGTGATTGCAAATAGAAAAAAATATAAAAAAATATATGTTTGCAATTAATTAAGCTTTTATTTTATGTTTGAATTTCTAGCATTATATATTTGGATTATATATTCATTTACATTAATAAATACATAAATTATTTATTAATTAAACACTAAAATTATGATTATTAAATTGTCAATGCTTTCAAAGCATATTTATTATTTATAGCTTTCATGTTCAATGCTTAAAATTAAGAATTGAATTTTTTGAAAATGATTTAAGATAATCGATTGGTAATATATATTTATAAAAGGTAAGAATATTTTTTTTATAAGATAATAAATATACTTAATTTAGTCAAAATAAATCTTCTGAATTAATAAAATTTATATGAAATCAAATCAACATAATTAAATGCAATAGACATGAAGATTTTTCAAGAATATCCACATGTCACTAATATATATTATCCACATTGGATAATTTCCATTTTTACCATAGGCTTTGACTTTATATATTTATATAAGATACCATTATTATATTTTATAGCAAAAAATAAAATAACATCAATAAAAAATGAAACACTAATAGGAAAATCAAGGGATCAACAATCAATATCACATAAAAATGGAGAAAAAAATGTCAAAATAACTTATTAAAAGAATCTAGAAAGAGAATGGGACACCAAAAGGCATAAAAAAAAGTTAAACAATTATACTCATCGAAATTATTACACCATTCTTAAAATAGTATTGATAATGTTTTTTTTTCTTGTATGTATAAGAAGATTCTAATAATAAAATTTTTGTGTATTGACCTAGTTTCTATGATTGAAGATCTTGCACGAGGGAAATTTTCAAATGTTGCTATATTAATTTTTTATTGATAAAAGAAATCCACAAACTCATAGTCATAATACCATTCTTACTTTGAGGGCTCCAAAATCTATATTTTTCACATCTTTGCCATTAGAAAATTAAGTAATCAATTAGGCAGGATGACTTAGAAGAAGATGAATCTATACATTTTGAGCTATAATTAGCAAATTAAGTACACAAATATTCTATTCCATAAGATGCATAGCAAGAGAAGAAAAAGAATTACAAAGACATCATAAAAATTATGTAAATTTATAGGAGATTAATAGATAAAAAAGTGACTAGATATATAACAAATGGTAGTTCTATATTGAATGTAGATATTCAAAATACTTGGCATTGACAAAGTTCACTCACCACCCTCAAATCTATAAACATCAAAGCATATGGAATAAAGCAAATAAACTGATGCTGAAAAAGGAAAAAAAAAGTGAAAGCTATGATCTATTAAGTGATACTTATAAACAATGAAAATCTTAAGAAAAATGTAATGGAATCATCTTATTAAGAACCTAATATTTATAATATTACATAAGAGAGAAAGTAATAATAAAATTCTATGATAGTAGTTAATGAGTTTAGATAGAAAGGGAAAGATATATTTTGAATTAATTTAGTATTCAATTTTAAAAAATTAAGAATTAAATAAATTTCTTTCTATATAATTCAACTTTAAAATTTAAAATTTTCATTGAAGATGATTAAAGAATATGTTTATATATTAGATGTGTTGGCAAAATTGGTTTTGCAAATTTAAATTTAAAAAGTATATAAAAGGCAATATAAATTACTTTCAAAAGCTTAATTAAAGGGAAAATTCATTGGTCAGTTTTCAATTACTAGTTTTTATTTTTGGAACTTATCATGAAAACATATCATCTAACTTAAGAATAGCTGTTGTTCTTTTTCTCATAAAATAATTGATTTTTTATAAAATTATTAGAGGTGATTTAAAATAATTAATTTTAAATTAACGCATACTTTGACTGCTTCCACTTTTGTGCAATAATCTTATTTTATGTTGGAAAGTCTATGTTTAACATTTTCAAAAGTTCTTATTAAAGAATAAATTAGGTTTGCAAATACATGTAATTGCAAATAGAAAGAACTATAAAAAAAAATATGTTTGCAAGCTTTTTATTTTAGGTTTGAATTTGTAGCATTATATATTTGGCTTATAAATTCATTTAGATTAATAAATGCATAAATTATTTATTAATTAAACACTAAAATTATGATTATTAAATTGTCAATGCTTTCAAAACATATTTATTATTTATAGCTTTCAAGTTCAGTGCTTAAAATTAAGAATTGAATTTTTTTGAAAATGATTTAAGATAATTGATTTGTATTATACATTTATAAAAGGTAAGAATATTTTATTTTTATAAGATAATAAATATACTTAATTTAGTCAAAATAAATCTTCAAAATAAATAAAATTTATATGAAATCAAACCAACATAATTAAATGCAACATACATGAAGATTTTTCAAGAATATCCGTGTAAACACCATTTTTTTTATTTTATTTTTATTATTATTATTTATTTATTTTTTTTTCTTCTTTTCTTCCTTTTCTTCTTCTCTTTCTTTTTTTTCAGTTTTTACATTTGTTTTCTTCTTCCTTCCTTTTTTCTTTTTCTTTTTTCTTCATTCTCATCCGATTCAAATCTTGTGCATTAACTGCACAATCCCTAAAGTCCAAAATCACTGCCGCTAATCGACAAGCCATCAATCACGACCGGCAGACGTGATTTTTCAGTTGAAAAATGGGATTCGAATCCCAGAAGATCTGGGATTTGAATCCCAACAAGCTCTATAAATAGAGCTTGTTATTTGCAAATGAAAGAGAGGAAGAGGGCAGAACGGAAGCAAAAAAAAGAAGGGCAGCTTCTGTAACAAAAAAAAAACTTTTCTGCAAAAACACAAAAAAAAAAATAGTCCTCTGGAACGGGGAACCCAGCGCCAAAAAGCCACCTGAAAAAAAAAGAAAAGATTTCAGTAGATTCAAAAAAAAAAAAAGGAGACCGAAACTTTGAGCCCCGATCTACGTCGATCAGGGCTGTTTTCGGTAAAAATGACACCTAATCTGGAAAGATCGCGTCGAAGAGAACTTTCAGAAGAATTTTCACCTTTCTCGGTGATCGGAAACCACCGTTCAAGACTGCCGGCGGCAACCCAGACGGTGGCCGGCACGGTGGTTCGGTGATCGGCCGGCAGACCTCTCCCCCAACTCTCTCTCTCTTGTTTTTTTTTTTTGAAACAGAAGCCAAATGAATAAAAAAAAAAAACCTTCAGCTATATATAGTAAAGCAATAACTCAAAACGACGTCGTTTAGGGAAAGACCCCAAGACGACGCCGTTTCAGCCAAGGAGGATCCGCGCGTCAACCAGCGACCCGACCCGGGGTCCGCACACCCAACCCGCGACCCGTTTTCTTCATCTGCCTTTGACCGGTCTAACTGGACCGGAACTGAACTGCCTAGACCAAATCGAACCGGAACTGAATCGCCTAGACCAAACCAAACCGAACGAACCGTCAAACCGAACCAGACGTTGACTGGACCGTTGACCGGTCCGGTTCAGTAAAAAAAAATTTTTTATTTTTTTTATATATTATTTTATTAATATTTATGCATATTAAAATGTCTATATTTGTTAGACTAATTGATGAAATTGTGGTTAAATTTTTTATGTAATTATGTTAATAAACTTTAAAAACAATTATATAAAAATAAATTTAATAATAATACTAAAGCAATAAAAATGTAGAAAAAAAAAATTTTTATCCAACGATGAGATTCAAAGGTATTCCGAGTAGTGATGCCTACGAAATCTCTAGGTGAAAAGATTTTTTTAAGTACTACCAGCGTATTGGAGTATTTATAAAAAATTTTCAATACAGTAAAGATTTTTTTTTTAAATAATAAATAAAAATTGATTAATAAATTAAAAATATAAGTAATAAAAATAAGAAGAAAAGAAATTTAATCCAATGATGGATTTCTAAAGTATTCCGGGTAGAGATGCTTTAAGAAATCTCTAGGTGAAAAGATTTTTTGTAAAATATTACCAGCGTATTGGAATATTTATAGAAAATCTTCAATATGATTAAATTCTTTTTTTTCTTCAAAATTTCAATTAAAATTAAAAATTAATAAAACAATTAATAAAATTTTCGAATAAGAATAAAATGTGTGCATCAACATGTAATTATTTGCATTGTATACATGACATAATTTTTTACGAAAAGTAAATTTAGATTTCCCAAAGATGAGATTCTAAAAGTATTCCGAGTAGAGATGCTTTAAGAAATCTTTAGGTGAGAAAGAGTTCTTTTAATGTTACCAACGTACTGGAATATTTTAAGAATTATTTCAATAAAAAGGTTTTAATTAATTTTTCTCGAGAATAAATTTTTTTAACATGATATTTTCTTACAAAAAATAAATTCGAGCTTCCAAAGATGAGATTCTAAAAGTATTCCGAGTAGAGATGCTTTAAGAAATCTCTAGGTGAGAGAGAGTTCTTTTAATGTTACCAACGTACTGGAACATTTTAAGAATCATTTCAATAAAAAGGTTTTGATTTATTTTTCTCGAGAATAATTTTTTTAAAAAAAATCAAGGAAATTATTTTTTGAATACTGAAAATAAGACTGTTTTTATCAAAATCAAAGGATAACACGTTGTTAATTGGTACCGTTTTTTACGGGCATTGTGGGGGTGCTAATCTTTCCCCACACGTAACCGACTCCCGAACCCAGACTGTTTCGTAGACCGTAAAATTATCTTTTTAATAAATTTTAATTAGTTTTAAGATTTCATTAAAAGGATATGTTTTAATAGGTGGCCAATCGCACCTAGCCAAAAAAAGATTGGTGGTGACTCCGTTATTTTTTATTTTGTTTTCAAATTCGTCGGGCGGACACAAAACCGTTACGATAGCTTGGCGACTCCGCTGGGGAAGTAGCCTTTTGTTTTTTAGAGTCAAGCCAAAATTAACTACTTGTTATCCTTAAATTTTGATTTAAATAGTCTTAATCAAATTCTTAAATTTTTATTCTTCGTTTTTAGTAAAAAAAAAACAAATCAAAACAAATCAAAAATAAAAAGCAAAAAAATTCACACACATTTCTCTTACTATGCCTCTTATGTTTTATTTTTTTTGTATATATTACTGTCAATAAATTAGGATATATTTGCACACAATGGCACGATGCATCTCATACATGAGCTCTATACCTGGGCTCCGTCCTTTATAGGAGGAAGTAAAGTACCTATTGCTCTCGTGAGGTGATAACCTCCGCAATGGCAAGCGAAATACTTCCACTCGAATTGAACCCTTTCCGTTAGTAGCCTGTAATGGGTGAGGATCGGGATGCCTTACTAGTCCAATATGGATGACAGTGAGGAACAATTTGGGAACCTTTAAACCCTGTCAATCCAAACCCAGCATATAATAAGCCTAGAAAACCAGCTTTATGTAGAGCTCCATCCACTTTCTTGTAGAAAAAACCTAAGAATAAAAGTTGTGTATAATACAAAACAAAACAAAATAAACAAAAAAAAATAAAAAAAACAAAAAATGTTTTTTTTTAAATCATCATCACATTAACTCAATTTTGTTTCTTTTTTTTTTGCATTAATCATATCATACAGTTTTGCATCGAGATATTTGCTCTAGGACATTTCTCCCAAGAAGTTTTCATGGATCCCATAGAACTACAGATTTGCTCATCCTCAGTCAGTGTGCCATGTGAGTCGTATAATGAAATACATGTTTGGTCAAAAGAGGCTCAACAAAAGAACGAAGATTGTTTGCCTACCAGTTATGTGTCTAAGTTACCCGAGAAGGTGCATTTAGATCTCACACAGAATGATTTAAAAGAGTTAGCTACTGTTTGGGGTCAGTTAAGTGAAGAAAAAAAAGAAACCTTTTGCAAAAAGTATGGGCAGATTGCATCCCTCATTTCAGTAGTGGTTGATGAACAGCTGGTCAAAGCAGTTATACAGTTTTGGGATCCATCCTATAGATGCTTCACTTTTAATCAAGAAGATTTGATGCCAACCATTGAGGAGTATTCGATTTTGCTCGGGATAAAACTACAATGTCCAGATAAAGTATTTACCCGAAAGCCAAAATCAGGTTATCGTAAAAAGTTAGCCAAGCTTATGGAGGTTAAAGTAGAAACCATTGATTCATTTGTGAAGTCTAAAGGTGAACATCTCGGCATTCGTTGGGACTTTCTTCGAAATTTCATTCAGGAGCATTTGGATAATGATCAAGGTATGGATGTGTTTGCTCTAGCATTGTATGGTATGGTAATCTTTTCGAAGACTTTAGGTTACATTGAGATAACTGTGGTAGACTTTTTTGAGCAAATTAAAATCCAAGTAATTAATCCCGCTCCAGCAGTCTTAGCCGAAACCATCAGGTCATTGAATTTCTATCGACGAAATGAGAAAGGACGATTTATAGGATGTGCATCTCTATTATACGTATGGGTCAGAAGTCATTTCAAATGTGGGAAGAGTACATTTTCGAAACCATATCTTCAAAATAAGGCACCACTCGAAGAGTTTTGCAAAAGCCAATGGCCGACATTAAAGACTAAGGAAGAATGGGTCCTTTTCTTACGAAGAATTACTGGAGATGAAATCGAATGGATGGCGCCTTGGATGCCTCGTGTGCCCTTGTTGTATCGTGGAGGAAATGAGTCATGGATTCCGTTATTAGGGCTATAGGACGTTGTGAGTTATGCTCCATTGATGGCACTTAGGCAATTTGGTGTAAAATAGTTTGTTCCTGCTACTTATGGCCTGGTCCAAGTAGAATTCATTTATGGGAAATCGAATCCATCAAGAACCTCGGAGCAGTTGATCCAAGCATGGAAGAGAACACAAAGAATGAGGTTAGGGCCTCTCATCGACAAAGTCACTTCTGACTACCAAATTTAGAAAGCAATGCGGCCTAGAGACATAATACTCCCTCTTGATGATAGCTCATATCAATTGGTTAATCTTTCAGAAAATGTGCAATTATCAGAAGTTGAGCTTATCAAGAAAGAATCAGAAGCTGAAAAAGAAGAAATAAGAAGAGAAAATTTGAAACTTCACGAAAAAGTAGGGCAATTAAAATATAAAGTGGCGGTACAATAGAGCATATTAGAAAAAGTCATAAAAGAGCGAGATTTGGCTAATAGTGACTTAAAAGATCTACACAAAGAAAATAAGAGGTTACGAGTTCAATTCAAAACTGAAAAAGTTACCAAGTCTTACCTTGGTCGACAACATGAAATGGATGAGCTTCGAGAGGGAATAAACCAATGGAAGGACAAAGCTCAAGAAAAGCAAGAGGAGACCACTAGAATTTCTCAAGAATGTCAGAATTGGAAGGAATTATACTCTACAACCTCAGCAAGATTGGTGGAATGGCAAAATGAAAAGAAAATATTAAAAGTCATGCTCACAGAAGAGAGAAAAAAGCACTTCGAAGTATTGAATGAAAAAGAATCGCTTCACCAGGTGATCTAAGGGTTAGAGATACAACTACAAGACCATAAAAGCCATATTTCAGCAATGATAGATGAGTGGCATAGAAGGGAAAAAGATTGGATTTTCACATGTGATTCAGAAAGGGATGCTCATATGAGATGGAAGGTAGAAAGCTTAGGGAGGCAACAATACATAGAGCACTTGACTAATCAAGTTTGCAAGGCAGTAAGGAAAGCATGGGAGATGGTTGAAAAGGTAGAAGCATTAAGAAGAGAAGTCAATCCCATAGGAGAATATGGACAGCATCTAGTGAACTTTCTAGATGAGGCGAAGGACCATTACGAGCAAGTCAAATGCTTTTATGGAGATAACTCTAGGATGATAAATCCTATGTAATAAAAGTTGTATGGATCAATAAAAATTTCTAATGTTGAAATTCGTCCAAGAGCAAATATCTCTCACTTGCATTCATGCATCATATACATCATTTTTCATAAAATAAAATTTTTAACACATAGCATTCTAATTTTTTTTTCTTTCTTTTTCAAAATAAAAACTTTATGGTAATAAAGGTTCAAGAATAGCTCACCCATCAAAAATTTTGACCCAACCTACTCGTCATTCATACAATACCAAGATACAGACAAGAATCATGGAACAAGAACAGACCAGTCGATTTGAGAGAATTGAGAAAGCTTAAGAAGAACTAAGAGGGGATCTTAGCACAATAATGGATATGCTTAGGAAACTTGATAAAGGAAAAGCAGTGGAAGAAAATCTTAGCTTTCAAGAACAATCACCAGATATGGTAGATTCTGTCTATCCTCCAGGGTTTGAGCCACGACTGAACCAACCTTCACAAGGAACTAGAGTACCAATTCCTACTCCTGGTGGATATCCTAATCCTTATCCAGGAATGACATCCACACCTACTCCAGGACAATTTCAAAATTTTGTTAATTTCATTATGATGGAAAAACCACCTGAGCCAATCTTAATTCCTGATTTGGATGATCCCAAGGAAAGAGAAAAGCTAAGGATGCGAACACCTGAAAAGGTAGAAGATACCAGTGCCCGGAAGAAGATGAAGTTATTGGAAGAAAGGCTTAGGGCTGTAGAGAGAATGAATTTTTATGGCTCCACAAATGCGGTTGACCTTTGTTTAGTTCCAAATGTGGTAATTCTACCTAAATTCAAGGTCCCTGAATTTGAAAAATATGATGACACAAAATGCCCAATGACCCACATCACCATGTATTGTCGAAAAATGGTAACATATGCTCGAGATGAAAAGTTGTTAATACATATATTTCAAGATAGTCTTATGGGTTCTGCAGCTAGATGGTATGTCCAGCTAGATAAGACTCATATTCGTTCTTGGCAAGAACTTACAAAGGCATTCCTTACACAATATCGGCATGTCACGGATATGGTTCCAGATCGTCTGTCTCTTCAAAGCATGGAAAAAAAAGTAACTGAAAACTTCAAGGAGTATGCACAAAGATGAAGAGATGTGGCTGCACAAGTTCAACCTCCTCTCACTGAGAAAGAAACAACTGTTTTATTTGTGAACACTTTGAAAGCACCGTACTATGAGAGATTGATAGGCAATGTAACCAAGAACTTTACAGATATGGTGATATCAGGTGAGATCATTGAAAATGCCATAAAAAATAGTAAGCTCGATGCAGGAGAGACAAGTGGAGCAAGAAAAGGTGAAGCTCCCAGAAAGAAAGAGAATGAGGCTCAAGTAGTGAACTATATGGGGTAACAATTCAGAGGTTTCACACCTTATCCTACACCAGTATACCAGACCCATTACCCTTCTGTAAATCATGTTACATCCATCCCTCATTCATATCAACCATACCAGTCATTACCACAACCAGCTTATCTACCTCATTTTCAGCCATCCTTTCAGACACCCACCTACAATCGTCTTGCTGCACCTATCAGACCAGGATGGAAACCTAGTCCTAATATTGGTTTGAGAGCCCTGAGAAATACCCAAGAAAAAATCACTTTTGATCCCATTCCCATGACATACACAGATTTGTATTCTAGACTTGTTGAGAAACATATGCTTGCTCCTGTTATCATTGAACCTATGAAACCTCCGTTTCCTAAATGGTATGACCCCAATGCACATTGTGATTATCATTATGGGAATCCAGGTCATTCCACTGAGAACTGTACTGCTTTGAAGCGTAAAGTGCAGGGGTTAATCAATGAAGGAGTATTAAATTTTGATACCAGCCAACAAGGAACTCCAAATGTGAATGGGAACCCTCTACCAAATCATACCAAACCATCAATAAATGCTTTGGTTGATGGGCAAACAAGCTATGTGAAAAGAAGAATAAAAGAGGTCAAAACTCCTATGGCTAAAGTGTTCGAAGTATTGGTCAAAGTTGACATGTTAAAGCCAATAGAACCTCAAAATTACTCTGAAATAATTAACTCAACTGAAAGTTGCAATTATCACAGAGGTGTTCTAGGGCATTCTATCAAGAATTGTCAACAATTCCGTCAGGAGGTGCAAAAATTGATGGATGAAGGTCGAATAGAGTTTTACCAAGAGAGAAAAAAATTGGTGAAAGCTGAAGTGTCTACTATTAATTCAAAGAATAAGTTTGTACGTAGACCGGTAACTATCTATTATGATGAGAAGCCAACATCAAAGCTAGAAAAGCTCGTCTCTCGACCAGTGGTGACAATTAAAGTTTCTGGCCCTTTTCCATATCAAAATGATAAAGCAGTACCTTGGAAGTATGATTATGATGTCGTAGTTAACCCAGTACTGCCAACATAACGGGTGTAGGAGGTATAACTCAAAGTGAGAGGTGTTATACCCCAAAAGCTCTAGAAAAAGCTAGAAAGGAGAAAGCCAAGGTAGGAGAAAAAAATGAAAGTCAGAGTGGTCTTGACACAACCCTAGAAAAAGAATGGCAGAAGCCAGTATTTGAGAGTGAAGCAGGTGAATTTTTGAAGTTAATAAAACATAGCAAGTATAGCGTGGTAGAACAACTTAACAAGATGTCAGCTAGAATTTCGTTATTGTCATTATTGCTTAGTTCAGAGTCACACCGTAATGCTTTGCTGAAAGTGCTAAATCAAGCATATGTGTCTCACAATGCTTCTGTTGAATATGTGGAACAGCTTGTTGGCAATCTGACGATTTCAAGCTATATCTCTTTCAGTGATGAAGAGATTCCTCCTAAAGGTAAAGAAAGTACCAAGGCTCTTCACATTACTGTGAAATGTAAAAGTCATATAATGGCTAAGGTTTTGATTGATAATGGTTCATCCATCAATGTTATGCCCATGACTACTTTGGCAAAACTCTCTGTTGATGGATCTTATATGAAACCTAGTCATATGATAATGAGAGCTTTTGATGGAACCAGAAGAGAGGTGCTAGGAGATATAGAAGTGCCATTGTAAATTGGCCCATGCATTTTCAATGTGAAATTTCAAGTTATAGACATCTCTCTTTCATACAGTTGTTTATTGGGTAAGCCGTGGATCCATATGGCAGGTGCTGTTCCATCCTCATTACATCAAAAAGTCAAATTCATTGTTGAAGGGAAGCTAACATGTATGGTAGGAGAAGAAGATTTATTAGTAACTCAACCGATAAATACTCCTTATGTGGAATCGACGGATGAAGCTGTAGAATGTTCTTATAGATCCTTCGAGATTGCCAATGCAATATATATAGTTGAAGGAGCTAAATTATATTCACCACACTTATCTACGACTACTAAAATGGTAGTCAAACAACTTACCAAGATAGGATGGTAACCTGAAGCCGGACTTAGGAAGAACTTGTAAGGAATCACGAAGCCATCGACCATATATAAAAAGAGAGACAGATTTGGCTTGGGATATAAACCAACAAGAGGGGACAAAGTAAGAATGGTGAATGAGAAAAGAGATAAGAGGATAGCTAATCTTAAGGGATATGAGCCGGAGTCAGAGCCCATAGTCATTCCATACCTCTATGATTCTTTTCACTCAGGAGGATACATTTATTCAGATTTATCGGGAGCCTCAAGTGCAGGATTCATGGAAAAATTTTCAGAGCTGGCCATTCAAATGGTGGATGATGGAGAAAAGAAGAGTCGAAGTGAAGAGCTGTTCGTGTACCCTTGTCCTTCAGATTTTGAGCTGGATAATTGGAAAGTTATAGAGCTGCCTGTTGTTTTTAAAACTTTGAAAAAGTAATGTAAAAACTTTAAATCCCTAATTACTTTCTACGAGTATTAGGAGATCTTTTATGGTGTGTTTATGTTTGTCATTTTAATAAAAGACTTAGAAGATGCATCCACATTTCTTATATTATTTTTATCTCTATTTTACCTTTCATTCTTTTCTTTCCTACATTTTCTTGCCATTCCATTTTTGTGTGCTAATATTCTCTTCATCTTACCCTTTGCAGGGTCCCAAACAATGAACATGAAGATAATCATGGTAATAATCTCAGATTTGATTTTGAAAACTTAATTCATGTTGATGAACTTGATAATAAGGAAGATTCAGATAACTACACACTGCCTCTTGATTTGTTAAAATTAATAGAACATGAAGATAAGCCAATTGAACCCCACCAAGAAATTACTGAATCAGTAAATTTGAGAGATAGTGAGAACAAAAGAGAGGTCAAAGTTGGTACATCTCTTTTACCAGCTGAAAGAAAAAAGCTAGAAGAGCTGCTTCGAGAATATGTAAATGTGTTCGCGTGGACTTACTAGGATATGTCAAGACTCAGCACTGATATTGTAGAGCACAAGTTACCTTTAAAACTAGAATGTAAGCTGATGCAGCAAAAGCTAAGGCGCATGAAACCTGAGATGTTGCTAAAAATTAAAGAGGAAGTGAAGAAACAATTCGATGCTGGATTTTTAGAAGTGGCAAAATATCCTGAATGGGTAGCCAACATAGTGCCAGTTTCTAAGAAAGATGGAAAAGTGAGAATGTGTGTCGATTATCGAGACTTGAATAGAGCAAGCCCTAAGGATAACTTTCCTTTACCTCATATCGATACTCTAGTGGATAATACTGCTAGGCACTCCACATTTTCCTTTATGGATGGTTTCTCAGGCTATAATCAGATCAAGATGGCTCGAGATGATATGGAGAAAACTACATTTGTGACCATGTGGGGGACATTCTGTTACAAAGTTATGCCTTTTGGGTTGAAAAATACTGGTGCTACTTATCAAAGAGCAATGGTGACTCTTTTTTATGACATGATGCATAAAGAGATAGAAGTGTATGTGGATGATATGATCGCAAAATCTCGTGAAGGAGAGGATCATATAGCCAATCTCAAAAAGCTATTCGACAAATTGAGAAGATTTCAGTTGAAGTTAAATCCTACCAAATGTACATTTGGAGCCAAATCAGGAAAACTATTGGGCTTTATAGTCAGTGAAAAAAGAATCGAAGTGGACCCGGATAAGATACAAGCCATCCAAAACTTATCTTCTCCTCATACCTCAAAAGAAGTGCGAGATTTCTTAGGGAGATTAAATTATATTGCTCATTTCATCTCTCAACTCACTTATAAGTGTGATCCTATTTTCAAGCTTCTCAGAAAACATGATCCTGGAGAATGGAATTAAGAATGCCAAGAAGCTTTTGATAAGATCAAAGAGTATTTGTCAAATCCACCTGTGTTGGTCCCATCAAAGCCAGAAAAACCTTTGATTTTGTACTTGACAGTGCATGAAAATTCAATGGGATGTGTGCTGAGGCAAAGAGATGAAACTGATAAGAAAGAACGAGCAATTTACTACTTGAGCAAGAAGTTCACTGATTATGAGTCAAAGTATTCACCATTAGAGAAGATGTGTTGTGCATTAACCTGGACAGCTCGAAGGCTTAGACAATACATGCTTTATCACACTACTTAGCTCATAGCAAAGCTGGATCCTATTAAGTATATCTTCGAAAAGCCTTCATTGACAGGAAGAATAGCATGGTGGCAGGTTATGCTTTCAGAATATGATATCATTTACGTGACTCAAAAGGCTATAAAAAAGAGTGTAATAGCTGAATTCCTTGCTGATCGTGCAGTCGAAGATTATGAGCCAATGAAATTACATTTTCCTAATGAGGATGTGATGGCCATTGAAGAAAATGAACCTGTTAAAAAATTATGGAGGATGTATTTTGATGGAGCTACTAATGCTTTGGGTCATGGTATTGGGGTAATTTTGATATCTCCTGATGGACGTTATTACCCCATCACAGCCAGGTTAAATTTTAATTGCACAAACAATGTGGCTGAATATGAGGCCTGTGTTATGGGTCTACAAGCAGCAATTGAAAAAAAGATCAAAGTGTTAAATGTGTTTGGAGATTCAGCTTTAGTCATCTATCAGTTACGAGGTGAATGGGAGACAAGAGACTCTAAGCTGATTTAGTATCATAAATACATCTCTAAGTTGGTTAAGCAATTTAAAGAAGTTCAATTTGAGCATCTACCTAGAGAAAAAAACCAAATTGTCGACGCACTGGCTAATCTAGCTGTAATGATCAAAATAGATGCAAATACTGAAATCCAACCCATCAAGCTGGATGTGAAAGATGTACCAGCACATTGCTCAGGTGTTGAAAAAGAAATTGATGGAAGACCATGGTATCATGACATCATGCAATACATTAAAAGCCAGCAATACCCAGAACATGCAACTGAAAATGATAAGAGGACTATCAGAAGATTGGCTATGAGTTTTTTCATTGATGGAGATATCCTTTACAAAAAAGGTCGAGATCAAGTGCTCTTAAGATGTGTAAATGCAGCTGAAGCAAAGAAGATTATTAAAGAAGTGCATGATGGAATTTGTGGGGCACATGCAAATGGTCATATGATGGCTAGACAAATTATGAGGGCTGGCTATTATTGGTTGACAATGGAGAGTGACTGTATTGATTATGCTAGGAGATGTCATAAATGTCAGATTTATACTGACAAGATTCATACTCCATCATCAACATTACGCGTTCTAGCTCCTCCCTGGCCATTCTCAATGTGGGGTATGGATGTCATTGGTCCCATCACTCCAAAAGCTTCGAATGGGCATAGATTTATTTTTGTGATGATTGATTACTTCACCAAATGGGTAGAGACTGCATCATATGCTAGCATGACCCGATCTGTGGTATGTAAGTTCATAAAAAGAGAGATAATATGCAGATATGAGCTTCCAGAGACAATTATTTCTGATAATGCCAAAAATTTGAACAACAAAATGATAAATGAAGTATGCACTCAGTTCAAGATCCGTCATCGTAATTCGACACCATATCGTCCGAAAATGAATGGGGCAGTGGAGGCTGCGAATAAGAATATCAAAAGAATCCTGGAGAAAATGATTGAAAATTAAAAAGATTGACATGAAAAGTTGTCTTTTGCCTTGCATGCTTATAGAACATCAGTCAGAACATCTACTAGGGCCACACCATTCTCTTTGGTATATGGAATGGAAGCTGTGCTACCGATCGAAGTGGAAATTCCCTCATTAAGAGTCCTGATTGAGGTAGAGTTAGAAGAAGCAGAATGGGTTCAAAATCGCTACGAGCAGTTAAACCTCATTGAAGAAAAAAGACTGTCAGCACTTTGTCATGGTCAATTATATCAAAAGAGGATGATGAGAGCACATGACAAGAAAACTCATCCCCGTTGCTTTAGGGAAAGAGACTTAGTGTTAAAAAGAATCTTTCCAAATCAACATGATAATCGGGGGAAATGGACACCAAATTGGGAAGGCCCGTATGTGGTGAAAAAGGTCTTTTCTGATGGGGCATTGATTTTGATAGAAATGGACGGAGGTGATTTGCCTACCCCAATAAATTCAGATATTGTGAAAAAATATTTTGCTTAAAAAAAGAGTAAAAAAAAAAAAGAAAAAAAATGATGATAACTTATCTAAGCTGAAAACCTGAAAAGACAGCTTGGATGCGAAGTAGAAGCATCATCAAGAAAAGATCCCATAATGCAGGGGCAAGTGTAGTTTGACGAACTCTGAATGATCAAAGAAGTCATCTGATTTAGTTTTAGAGAAAGAATCTGAGAATATTTTATCCATGATTATCTTGTGATCATTATTTGGGTACCTTTGTTTCAACTCAAATACTTTGACATGCACTTGTTACCAGCCATATGTGAAATACATTATATTTCTTTTGAAAATAATGCCTATTCTTTCTTTTATCCTTATCTGATATTTTTGTTCATCGTACAAGTGAATTAGAGAAATGTGTAATTGCATTTTATTTGTTTTGAACTTAAAATGATGAAAAGAAAAACAAACATGAAAGATCTCAGCATTACTTTTAAAGTTGACAAAGGCAAATGAAAAAGGATGAGAAAAGCATGACAAGACATTGATGTTGCAGACTTTTGAAGAAAAAAATATATTGTGGTCAGATGTTGAAAACAGATTGGTCATATAAGAATTCGGATAAAAAAAGCTGAAAGCAAGAGATTTCAAGAACCTTTTACTACAATGAGCGATTTTGATTGCATTACATGCATTGCATTATGAGCACTCAGTACATGCATCCATGATAAGTTGTAACAAAGATAGAAATTTTCCATTTCTTAATGAAAAACAAGATTTTGGTAAAGACAATGATCAAACAAAGGAATTCAAAAGAGGAAATTTACTTGTTCAAAGATGAGAACTCAAATTTAAAAACAGAAGATGAATTTTAAAGTTGTTGAGCCTTTGCTGAGAGGAGCTTTTTCCAAGAGAGAATTTAAAAGTTGTTGAGCCTCTGCTGAGAGGAGCTTTTTCAAGATGAATTTTAAAGTTGTTGAGCCTCTGCTGAGATGAGCTTTTTTCAAGAGAGATTTTTAAAGTCGTTGAGCCTCTGCTGAGAGGAGCTTTTCCAAGATGAGATTTTAAAGTTGTTGAGCCTCTGCTGAGAGGAGCTTTTTCAAGAGAATTTTAAAGTTGTTGAGCCTCTGTTGAGAGGAGCCTTTTCAAGAGAATTTTAAAGTTGTTGAGCCTCTGCTGAAAGGAGCCTTTTCAAGATAATTTTAAAGTCGTTGAGCCTCTGCTGAGAGGAGCCTTTTCAAGAGAATTTTAAAGTCATTGAGCCTCTGCTGATAGGAGCTTTTCCAAGATGAGATTTTAAAGTTGTTGAGCCTCTGCTGAGAGGAGCCTTTTTAAACTTTCAAAAATATCGATTGAACCTCTATTGAGAGAAGCCCTTTTCTGTCGAACCAAAAAAAAAATTTTTTTCTCCTTATCAATGTTTCATCTTTCCAAGCAAAATGGTTGTTTATTTGTCTTTGCCTTATTCTTGTTTCACAGAAATAGACAAAGAGGGGCAACTGTAAACACCATTTTTTTATTTTATTTTTATTATTATTTTTTTTTCTTTTTTTCTTCTTTTTCTTTTTCTCTTTCTTTTCTTCCAGTTTTTACGTTTGTCTTCTTCTTCCTTCCTTTTTTCTTTTTTTTTTCTTCATTCTTATCCAATTCAAATCTTGTGCATTAACTGCACAATCCCTAAAGTCCAAAATCACTGCCGCTAATCGTCAACGGTCGATCGACAAGCCATTAATCACAACCGACAGGCATGATTTTTCAGTTGAAAAATGGGATTCGAATCCCAGAAGATCTGGGATTTGAATCCCAACAAGCTCTATAAATAGAGCTTGTTATTTACAAATGAAAAAGAGGAAGAGGGCAGAACGGAAGCAAAAAAAAAAGGCCAAAAAAAAAAAGGGCAGCTTCTGTAACAAAAAAAAATTTTTTTGCAAAAACACAAAAAAAAACAAACAGTCCCCTGGAACGGGGAACCCAACGCCAGAAAGCCACCTGAAAAAAAAGAAAAGAGATCAGTAGATTCAAAAAAAAAAAAGAGACAGAAACTTTGAGCCCCGATCTACGTCGATCAGGGTTGTTTCCAGTAAAAAAGACACCTGATCTGGAAAGATCGCGTCGAAGAGAACTTCCAAAAAAATTTTCACCTTTCTCGATGATCGAAAACCACCGTTCAAGACTGCCGGCGGCAACCCAGATGGTGGTCAGCACGGTGGTCCGGTGACCGGCCGGCAGACCCCTCCCCCAACTCTCTCTCTCATTTTTTTTCTAAAACAGAAGCCAAATGAATAAAAAAAAAAAAACCTTCAGCTATATATAGTAAAGCAATAACTCAAAACGACGCCGTTTCAGTCAAGGAGGATCCGCGCGTCAACCGGCGACTCGACCCGGGGTCCGCGCACCCGACCCGCGACCCGTTTTCTTCATCTGCCTCTGACCGGTCTGACTGGACCGAAACTGAACCGCCCAGACCAAACCGAATCGATACTGAACCGCCCAGATTGAGCCGAACCGTCGAACGAACCGTCGAACCGAACCAAACGTTGACCGGACCGTTGACCGGTCCGGTTCAGGTAAAAAAAAATTTTTTTATTTTTTTTATATATTATTTTATTAATATTTATGCATATTAAAATATCTATATTTGTTAGACTAATTGATGAAATTGTGGTTAAATTTTTTATGTAATTATGTTAATAAACTTTAAAAATAATTATATAAAAATAAATTTAATAATAATACTAAAGCAATAAAAATGTAAAAAAAAAAATTTTTATCCGACGATGAGATTCAAAGGTATTCCAAGTAGTGATGCCTACGAAATCTCTAGGTGAGAAGATTTTTTTTAAGCACTACCAGCGTATTGGAGTATTTATAAAAAATTTTTAATACAGTAAAGATTTTTTTTTTAAATAATAAATAAAAATTGATTAATAAATTAAAAATATAAGTAATAAAAATAGGAAGAAAAGAAATTTAATCCAATGATGGATTTCTAAAAGTATTTCGAGTAGAGATGCTTTAAGAAATCTCTAGGTGAGAAGATTTTTTGTAAAATATTACCAGCGTATTGGAATATTTATAGAAAATCTTCAATATGATTAAATTTTTTTTCTTCAAAATTTCAATTAAAATTAAAAATTAATAAAACAATTAATAAAATTTTTGAAAAAGAATAAAATGTGTGCATCAACATGTAATTATTTGCATTGCATACATGACATAATTTTTTACGAAAAGTAAATTTAGACTTCCCAAAGATGAGATTCTAAAAGTATTCCGAGTAGAGATGCTTTAAGAAATCTTTAGGTGAGAAAGAGTTCTTTTAATGTTACCAACGTACTAGAACATTTTAAGAATTATTTCAATAAAAAGGTTTTAATTTATTTTTCTCGAGAATAAATTTTTTTAACATGACATTTTCTTACGAAAAATAAATTCGAGCTTCCAAAGATGAGATTTTAAAAGTATTCCGAGTAAAGATGCTTTAAGAAATCTCTAGATGAGAGAGAGTTCTTTTAATGTTACCAACGTACTGGAACATTTTAAGAATCATTTCAATAAAAAGGTTTTGATTTATTTTTCTCGAGAATAATTTTTTTAAAAAAAATCAAGGAAATTATTTTTTGAATACTGAAAATAAGACTGTTTTTATCAAAATCAAAGGATAACACGTTGTTAATTGGTACCGTTTTTTACGGATGTTGTGGGGGTGCTAATCCTTCCCCACACGTAACCGACTCTCGAACCCAGATTGTTTCGTAGACCGTAAAATTATCTTTTTAATAAATTTTAATTAGTTTTAAGATTTCATTAAAAGGATATGTTTTAATAGGTGGCCAATCGCACCTAGCCAAAAAAAGATTGGTGGCGACTCCGTTATTTTTTATTTTGTTTCCAAATTCGTCGGACGGACACAAAACCATTACGATAATCCGCATGTCACTAATATAGATTATCCACATTGGACAATTTTTATTTTTGCCAAAAGCTTTGACTTTTATACGTTTATACATTTATATAAGATACCATTTTTATATTTTATAGCAAAAAATAAAACATTAATAGGAAAATCATGGGATCAACAATCAATATCACATAAAATGGAGAAAAACATGTCAAAATAACTTATTAAAAGAATCTAAAAGGAGAATGGAACACAAAAAGGCATAAAAAGAAAAAGTTAAACAGTTACACTCATCAAAATTATTACACCACTATTAAAATAGTACTGATAATGTTTTTTTTTCTTGCATGTACAAGAAGATTCTAACCATAAAATTTTTGTGTATTGACTTAGTTTCCATGATTGAAGATCCTGCATAAGGGAGAATTTCAAGTGCCACATTAAATTTTCATTGATAAAAGAAATTCCAAACTCATAAACGAAACATCATTCTTACCTTGAGGGCTCCAAAATCTATATTTTTCACATCTTTGCCATTAGAAAATCAAGTAATCAATTGAGCAGTATGCCTTAGGAGAAAATGAATCTGTACATTTTGAATTGCAAATAGCAAATTAAGTACACAAATATTTTATTCCATAAGATGTATAGCAAGAGAAGAAAAATAATTACAAAGACATTATAGAAATTATGTAAATTTATAAGAGATTAATAGATAAAAAAAGTGATTAAATATATAACAAAGGAAGTTCTAATAATAGATGGTAGTTGTATATTAAATGCAGATATTCAAAACACTTTGCATTGACAAAGTTCACTCACCACCCACAAATCTATATACATCAAAGCATATGGAAGAAAGCAAATAAATTGATGTTGAAAAAGGAAAATAAAAAGTGAAAGCTATGATCTATTAAGTAATACTTATAAACAATGCAAATCTTAAGAAAAATATATTCGAATCATCTTATTAAGAACCTAATATTTATAATATTGAATAAGAGAGAAAGTAATTGTAGAATTATATGATATTAATTAATGAGTTAAGATAGAAAGAGAAAGATATATTTTGAATTAATTCAGTATTCAATTTTAAAAAATTAAAAATTAAAATAAGTTTCCTTCTATATAATTCAACTTTAAAATTTAAAATTTTCATTGAAGATGATTAAAGAATATGTTTATATACTAGATGTATTGGCAAAATTGGTTTTGCAAATTTAAATTTAAAAAGTATATAGAAGGCAACATAAATTACTTTCAAAAGGTTAATTAAAGAGAAAATTCATTGGTCAATTTTCAATTAATGGTTTTTATTTTTGGAACATATCTTGAAAACATATTATCTAAATTAAGAATGGTTGTTGATCTTTTCTCATAAAATAATTGATTTTTTTTATAAAATTATTAGAGGTGATTTAAAATAACTAATTTTAAATTAGCACATACTTTGATTGTTTCCAGTTTAGTGCAATAATCTTATTTTATGTTGGAAAGTCTATGTTTAACATTTTCAAAAGTTCTTATTAAAGAGTAAATTATGCCTACAAATATGTGTAATTGCAAATAGAAAAAATATAAAAAAAATATGTTTGCAAGCTTTTTATTTTAGGTTTGAATTTGTAGCATTATATTTTTGGCTTATATATTCATTTAGATTAATAAATGCATAAATTATTTCTTAATTAAACATTAAGATTACGATTATTAAATAGTCAATACTTTTAGAGCATATTTCTTATTTATAGTGTTCATGTTTAATGCTTAAAATTAAGAATTGAAATTTTTGAAAATGATTTAAAATAATTTATTTGTAATATATATTTATAAAAGGTAAAAATATTTTATTTTTACAAGATAATAAATATACTTAACTTACTCAAAATAAGTTTTCTAACAAAATAAAATTTATATGAAATTATATCAAAATAATTAAATGCAATAGATATGAAGATTTTTCAAGATTGTTCACATGTCACTAATATAGGTTATTCATATCGGACAATTTCTATATTTGCTAAAAGATTTGACTTTTATATATTTATACAAGATACTATTATATTATTTTATAGCAAAAAGTAAAATAACATCAATAAAAAATAAAACACTAATAGGAAAATCATGGGATCAACAATCAATATCTTATAAAATGGAGAAAAAAATGTCAAAATAACTTATTAAAAAGAATATAGAAATGGGATACAAAAAGGCATAAAAGAAAAACATTGAACAATTATAGTCACTGAAATTATTACACAATTCTTAAGATAGTACTAATAATGTTTTTCTCTTGCATGCACATGAAGATTTTAATCATACATTTTTTGTGTATTGACCTAGTTTCCATGATTGGACATCTTGCATGAGGGAAAATTTTAAATGCTGTTACATTAATCTTTTTATTAATGAAAGAATTCCACAAACTCACAGAAATAATACCATTTGTACCTTGAGGGCTCCAAAATCTATATTTTCCACATCTTTGCCATTAGAAAATTAAGTCATCAATTAAACAATAAGAGTTAGGAGAAGATGAATCTATACATTTTAAATTGTAATTAGCAAATCAAATACACAAATATTCTATTCCATAATATGCATAGCAAGAGAAGAAAAAGAATTACAATGGCATCATAAAAATTATGTCAATCTATAGGAGATTAATAGATAAAAAAAAAGTGATTAAATATATAACAAAGGAAGTTTTAATAATAGATGATAGCTGCATATTAAATGTAGATATTCAAAATACCTAGTATTGAGAAAGTTTACTCACCACCCATAAATCTGTAAATGTCAACGCTTATGGAAGAAAGCTAATAAATTGACATTGAAATTGAAAAAAAAAAAAAGGTGAAAGCTATGATCTATCAAGTTGTACTTATAAATAATGCAAATCTTCAAAAAATATTATAATGGAATCATCTTATTAAGAACCTAATATTTATAATATTGAATAAGAGAGAAAGTAATAATAGAAGTCAATGATAGTAATTAATAAGTTTTGAAAGAAAGAGAAAGATATATTTTGAATTAATTCATTATTTAATTTGAAAAAATAATAATTAAATAAGTTTCCTTCTACATAATTCAATTTTGAAATTTAAATTTTTCATTGAAGATGATTAAAGAAAATGTTTATATATTAGATGTGTTAGCAAAATTGGCTTTTAAATTTAAATTTAAAAAGCATATATAAGGCAATGTAAATTAGTTTTAAAAGGTTAATTAAAGAGAAAATTAATTGGTCGGTTTTCAATTAATGGTTTTTATTTTTGAAACATATTATGGAAACATATCATCTAAATTAAGAATAGTTGTTTATCTTTTCTCATAAAATATTTGATTATTTATAAAATTATTAGAGGTGATTTAAAATAATTGATTTAAAATTAATGTCTACTTTGACTATTTCCACTTTAGTACAATAATCTTATTTCATGTTGAAAAGTCTATGTTTAACATATTGAAATGTTCTTATTAAAGAGTAAATTATGCCTATAAATATGTGTGAGTGCAAATAGAAAGAAATATAAAAAATATATATGTTTGCAATTAATTAAGCTTTTTATTTTAGGTTTGAATTTCTAGCATTATATATTTGGCTTATTATTCATTTAGATTAATAAATGCATAAATTATTTCTTAATTAAACATTAAAATTATGATTATTAAATAGTCAATGCTTTCAAAGCATATTTCTTATTTATAGTGTTCATATTTGATGCTTAAAATAAAGAATTGAATTTTTTGAAAATGATTTAAGATAATCAATTTGTAATATATATTGGTAAAAGGTAAGAATATTTTATTTTTATAAGATAATAAATATACTTAATTTAGTCAAAATAAATCTTCTAAATAAATAAAATTTATATGAAATCAAATCAAAATAATTAAATGCAATAGACATGAAGATTTTTCAAGATTGTTCAAGTGTCACTAATATAGGTTATCCACATTGGACAATTTCCATTTTTGTTAAAGGTTTTGGTTTTTATATATTTATATAATATATCATTATTATATTTTACTAGTACAAAAGCTCACACTGCTCTGCGAGATTTAAATAACCTTTAACATATAAGTATCAAATATTATGGATATTAAATAAAAATTATTACATAATGCAACATTTGTATGATCGAAAGCTAATAAGGTAATTATGAAATATTAAGGAGGTTCATTGAAGTTGGATGCATAATCAAACATTAAAAGTTAGGGCATAAATCAAGAATTAAATTTATGTGTACAAAAAAATTCTTTACATAATAATAACTTTGATCTATGATCTATAAGTTTTGATGGTTTTATCCCTTATTCCCTTTCCCATATCTTTCTTCTTCTTCATTCTTTTTGTTACACTCAGCCCTTAAACCTTCAACTTCTAAAACTTAACATCTTATGCCCCCTATTAACCATCAAACATATGCACCCTAAACGCTAATAAAGAAAGAATTATAACTTTCTAGTCAAGTCACCCATGTTGCTAACAGATCAAATTATAAAATATCATAAGTTTTACAAATAGGTATATTGACAAATAGGAAATAAACATTTAATAGATAAAGATCAATGAAAAAGGCAATTACCCTCTACAACTTAACATCGCACCTTTTGGGTATAAAATATATTAATTATACTACAAAAGTAATTATTATTGAACAATAACTTTCCAATTAAGTCACTTATCCCATTAACAAATCAAATTATCATAACATATAGATCCGTAGACTTATAGCTAGACTTGACTTTAAAGAGTCACAACTAATCTTTTTTGTCTAGGTACGATTGGACATCTAACTGAATCTGTCATATTTCAAAGAGAAGTCCCAAACTTGATTCGAGTATCTCTAAATGGTAGATTCTAGTCTATGAAATCAAGACTGAGTCTGGGAGTACAGTTATGTGTAAGGAAAGTATAACTCCCTTACAACACCCATCGAAAGATGATACCAATTTGATTTTGTGTTATCCAAGCCTCAAAATATCTTACCAAGTAATTAATTATTGGGAATTATCTTAAAATTACTCCAATATGTTGGTAATAATTTCATGATATTCTCTCACTTTAGGAGTATTTGTAGACATCCTAATTTGTCTAGGGTTCTACTTAGGTTAATTTTGTTAATAAAAAAAATTAAAACTTAAAAAAATTAAAAATTAAAAAAAATGAGAAAAACAAAAAAATAGGTGGTTGAGTTTATGTGAAATTGTTGAAATTGGTTTGTAAAGTTGGAGTTGGGTTTAAGGTTGGAATTCAAAGAAAATTGGGATTCCTTTTTGGATTGGAGTTCTCATATTCAGAGCCCTATAAATACATGCCCATACAGGTCACACAGACACACACAAAAAAATTAAAAAGAGAGACAAGAATCAGAGAAAGCAGTCAAGAAAAATTTTTAAAGATTTTTTAGAGTTTAAAAAAAAAATTTGGAAAAAATCTAAAAAATTCCCATATTTTGATGACTTTTTTTAGTCTTTGTCTCAAGCTGAGCCAATCGAAGCCACTTTTTAAACCATTCTAGCTTTTCTTCCTACAGCCAAACCTCGCTGTAACCATTAGAGTCAAGCCGCCTCATGTTTTGGGTTTTTTTTTTACTTTATTTATTTATTTTTAGGTAGTTTTTTATGATTAAATTTTAGAAAAATAAAGATAAAAAATAAAAAAATAAAATTTTTGAGAATAAATAATAATTATCCAATGATGAAATTTATAAAAATTTCAAATGGTAAATTTCTATAAAATTCATAGATGAGAAATTTTGTCTAAATTTGTCCCAAATGGTGGAATAATTTAGATAAAGTTTCAATAATAATAATTAATATTTATTTTCAAATAAAAAATAAAAAAGAAAAGTTTTTGGTTGAAAATATTTGATAATTATCCAAGGTTTAGATTCTTAAAAATTTTCAAATGATAAATTTCTAAGAAATCTTTAGGTGAGAAATTTTCTTTAAATTTGTCTCAAATTGTGGAATAATTTAAATAAAATTTCAATAAAAATAATTGTCATATTATTGTCTTTCAAAAACAAAAGAATTTCTAAATAGGCCTAAATTTAAAATTTTCAAAAAAAAATATTTCTAAATTAACCTAAATGGTGAAAAATTTAGAGATAAAAAAATAAAAAAGAATTTCTAAATAGGCCCAAATGGTGAAAAATTTAAAAATTCAAAAACAGAAATATTTCTAATTTTACCTAAATGGTGGAATAATTAGATATATTTTCAACAAAGAAAATAAATAAATAAACCTTTTTTTTCAATGATGGAGCATCTTTAAGAAAACAAATAAGATCCTTAAATACTCTTGAGGTAAGAAAATATTTTTAAGAGTTCTACCAAATTGATGGAAGAAGCTTATAAATTATTTTCAATATTTAACATAAATTTTTGAAACCATTAGACTCAAGACCCTAGGATAAATTTAAAATAATATAGTACCATCCTTCAAATAGACATGTGGGGGTGCTATAACCTTTTTCACATGTAACCGAACTCTCGAACCCTATTCAGATTTATAGACCCGAACCTATTTTTTTAGGAAACCTTAGTGAAACTTAAGAGCTCCTTGAAAAGATAGATTCCTTAGGTGCCAATCACACATATTAAAAAGATTGGTGGCGACTCCATTTTGTTAAGTCTGGCTATAAATTTTTTGGATCTATATATTATGACAATTTGGTGACTCTGCTAGAGATGCTATAGAGAGTCAAGCCATAAACTTTTAAATTTATCCTATCTTTCGATCTAATGGTTTTACATTGTAATTATTTATTTACTAACATTTTTCTTTTTTTGTCTTGTATTTTATTTTTGGGGCATAAACCTATATGTTCCTCCACACACATTATCACATGCATTTGCATTACATGAGCTCTATACCCGGGCTCCCTCCTTTTTAGGAGGGAGTAAAGTACTTATGCCTTTGTGAGATAATAATCTTTGTAATAGCAAACGAAGTACTCCCACTTAAATTGAATCTTTTTTGTTGGTAGCCTATGATAGGTGAGGATTGGATGGCCTTACTAGTCTATGATGGACGATGATATAAGGAACAATTTGAGAACCTTTAGTGTTCAAAGTCAACTAACCCTGCATATAGTGTACACTTAAGAGGCCAGACTCAGGATAGAGCCATTCTTACTTGTTGATAGATGTAACATGAAGTTACATTACAAGAAGGAACAATTTTTACTTATCTAACTGTTTTGATTGTTTGACTTTGTGTATTTGCATTATCATGTCATGCATCATTGTCATATGTAACATTGTGCATCTGTATCACTTTCATTTCATCCATGAAACTAACCATTTTGTTTGTTTAACCCTTTGTATTTGCATTATTATGTCATGCATCTACATCAATTTCATCTATGAAAATCCACATTCCATTTATGCATCAATATATCATGCGTAAAGCATAGCATTTTTTATTATAATTATGGTGCTTAAGGTTCAAGGATAGCTCCACCAAGCAAGAACCTCACTCACCCATACAATATAAGGGCTTAAACTAGACAAATGGAACAAAAAAATTTCAATCATTTCAAAAGGATAGAAAAAGCTCGAGAAAAGTTGGAAGGGGAGTTGAGTAAGATTTTAGAGGCCTTGAATAAGTTAAACAAAGGGAAAGGTATAGAAGAAAAGACTAGCCAACAAGATTATCCATCACAAAAGGTGGATGAACCACTATACCCTCTTGGTTTTAGGCCACATCAAGCCCAACCCACACAAGGTCCACCACTATAGTAGTGCACCTATCATGTAGGATACACATATCCTGAAATGTCATCAGCTTCAAATCCAAGATAGTATCAAAGTTATGTAAATCCTGTCTTTACCAATAAGACATTAAAACCAGTACCAGTCCCTAATTTGGATAATCCAAAAGGGAAAAAAAACTGAGACCCAAAGGAGAATGAGACTTTAGAAGCCTCAAAAGTTGAATAGAAGATAAACTTATTAGAAGAAAGGTTATGAGCTATAAAAGGCATTAGTTTTTATGGTTCAATGGATGCTATTGGGTTCGATTTAGTCTTAAATATTGTTATTTCTTCAAAGTTTAAAGAGTCAAAGTTTAAGAAATATGATGATACAAAGTGTCCGAAGACCCACATTACCATGTACTGTTGGAAAATGATAGTTTATGCTCATAATGAGAAGTTATTAATGCATATATTTCAAAATAGCCTTACAAGCTTTGTTGCTAGATGGTATATCCAGTTTGATAGGACCCATATTTAATCCTGAAGTGATATGACCCATGACTTTATTAATCAGTATTGGCATATCATACACTTAGCCTCAAATCGCCTTTCTTTACAGAATATGAAAAAAAAAAGATGACTAAGTGATTTAAAAAATATGCCTAACGATAGAGGGATATTGCTTCTCATGTGCAGCCTCCTCTAACTGAAAACAAAACCATAGTGTTGCTCATCAACACTCTAAAATCTCTCTATTATGAAAAGATAATAAGAAATGCAACAAAGAATTTTATTGATATAGTGATCTTAGACAAAATCATTGAGAATGCCATTAAAAATGTTAAGTTGAAAGGAAGAGAAACCAAGAAGGCCTCAGAGAAGAAAGAGACTAAAGCTCAAGCTGTGAGCTTTGACAGATAGTTCAAGGAATATCAACCCTATCCACAAGGTTACTCTCCATACTATCCTGCTGTGAACAATACCTTATCTTACCCATACCAGCCCATACCACAATCATCTTACTTATCCACATACCAACCTATTTTTAACCCTCAAGCTCTCACATACAGCCTTAACATTCAACCTCCTATAAGACCCTAAATTTATCCTATTAGTCCAGCAAATATTTCACGAGATAACAAATTACTCAAAAAAAATTCGTATTTGTTCCAATCCCCATGACTTATATGGAATTATATCGAGAGCTCTACAATAATCACTTGATTGCTCCTAACTATGTGGAGCCACTCAAGCCACTTTATCCCAAGTAGTATGATCTTACAACCCACTGTGACTACCACTATGGAATTACTGACCATTCTACTGAGAATTACACTGCTCTAAAATATAAGATGCAATGATTAATCAAGGATAGAATGATAAGTTTTAATCAACGATGAGCAACAATACCTAATGTTATTGGTAATCCATTACCTAATTACAATGTTAATGCTCTGAGTGAGAATCAAGAGCACGTTGATCCAAAAAAGCCTAGAGAGCTGCAATAAATCAAAGAGCCAGATGTTAAAAAAGATCCTTCACCTGATTGCACAAAGGCATAATTTTGAAGAATAAAGATAAGACTGGTTGAAAGTTTCTTATCATTTTAAGATTTCTTTTAGAGTAATGTTAGAATTTCTTTTATGCAATAGGATTTCATTTGTTATCATTTTAATAAAAGGTAAGGATAATGCATTTTCATTACATTTTCTCTTTCATTCAACCATTGTTCCATGCTTTGTCACCTTTTATAACTTTTCATTCCCATTCTTAAATTTCAGATGATGAATATTTAGACAATGATAACAATAATTCTAAAATTTAATTTTAAAAACTCATTCACATTAATCTGAGAATACTATTTGAGCAAAAGAAGCTAGCTATTAGCAGAAGCGGAATAGATATATCTTAAAAATGTGCAAAGATCCATGAGCTTATTTTTGTTCAATAGATGAAGTTCAAAGAAAGCATACACATTTGAGATGAAAAATAGCCAATTTCTTTTACCATTTGAAAAACCATTCATTGCTACCCCTATGAGCTTATTATGATTTTTTTAAAAAAAATCTTGACCAAAGATCACCTTTTACACTAAGGGTATTTTTTAAAAAAAAAATGAAAAAGAGGTAAAAGATCGTAAAAAGTTTCAAAGAGAGAAAAAAAAGAAAAATGAAATAAAGAGAGAAAAGAAAAATGACATAAACAAGTTGGGGCATAGTAATGAGAATCATTTTGTAAGGAATGAGATGAAGAAAAAATAGAAAAATGATGTGAAATGGGGTAAAATGCCAAGTTGTTTCGAATGATGAGAAATTATTATTTGATTTTAAACCCTTTAAACACATGTTTTGAGCCTATTTTATCCATTTCTTTCATGACCCATCACAATGGCCTACATTATAACCTTTAAAAGTTCATTTGGATCACATGTGAATACTCTAATTGAATAATCATATGTTAGACTAAGGCATGTTCATGATGAAACAATGGAATCATACTACATTGCTTTAGAAATTGAAGTGTGAGAGATACCATTAATGGATAGAAAAAGAAAAAAAATGATAAAAATGAAAGAATGAAAAAAGATGAAAATGAGAGAAAATGAAGACTTAAATTGAAAACCTAAATGGGTGATTTGGATAAAAAAATCTATGAGCTAAGAGTTAGATAGATAGTTCACATGTATGAAAGGTCAAAAACATTTAAAGATCCCTCAAAGTTGGGGCAAAGTTCAATGAGCTCAATGTGATTTTGAAAAGTCAATGGAATAAGTTTTTGAAAAAAAATTCTGGATTAATGTTAAGAATTGTTTGAGTATTCATTATTATTACTCCATTTAGTCAATACCATTCCTAAAGACATGCTTTGAATTTGATCCTTTACCCAATTGCTTTTATACCAAACTCGTTCCTCATTGATTACCTTTCTCTCAATTCTCCTGTGCTTCCTTACTATTGTATCCCCAGAATAAATTGAGTAAATATATGGTTACATTATATTTTTCATGATTTGAAATGATGATGAATGAATGACGATGTGCATAAAAGAATCATGCATTCCCTTGAAAAAAAATCCAAGATGATAAGGGAAAAAAGAAAGATATGGTAGAAACTTAAAAAAAATGATTTGAGAAGGCACATGGTGTGACCAATGATGAATATGGTGATAGATTGGCCAACAAAATGAAGAGATGGTAAAATTTAAAAAGATGATATAACCAAGTGATGAATATGGGGATGAATTAGTCGACAGTCAATGGTGACCAAGTGATGAACATGATGTGAATCAGAGGACAGAATTTATTCTAAAATGGCTAGTACTGAGAAGCCTGTAAATTGTGGTAAAAATAGTACGGGTCAATAGATGAAATTTATATGAAATTGCTAGTACTGAAGAACCTGTGAGTTGTGATTAAATGATATGAGGCAATGGACGAAACTTGTTCTAAAATTGTTAGTGCTGAGAAGACTATGAATGGTGATCAAGTGATGAAAATAATGATGATCAATTGATAAAACTTGTTCTAAAGTGTTGAGAAGCTAAACAAGGAGAAAACATGAGATGGTGGAGTCTTGAAGACCATATTACCACATTTTGATTAGAATTTTATGGCATTGATATCTACATTACATGCATTACGTTGGCATTATTTTTTGGAAAATGTTGAAAACTTGGGTTTGGATATGCATTTGCATTACGCAGTAAACATTTGAATCATGGTTAAGAATATGGCATTGTAAGAATCTAATGGTTACATTTGCATCATTAAGAAAACATTTGCATTATAGATCATGACATTCATTGTATGCACAATTTTGAGTCATTTAAAAAAACAAATGGGAATCTTTTGATGAGAATTTTTGAGTTCTCAAATGAGAATCTTTGAATTTCAACTAAGAATCTTTAAGGTGTGAAACCCAAAATTTGTCAAATGTGAATCTTCGAACTCAAATGAGAATATTTGAATTTCAAATAAGAATCTTTAAGATATGAAACTAAATTTATCGAATATGAATCTTCGAACTCAAATGAGAATCTTTGAGATGTGAAACCAAATTTGTTGAATGTGAATCTTCGAATTCAAATGAGAATCTTTGAATTTCAAATGGGAATCTTTAAAGTGTGAAACCTAAAATTTATCGAATGTGAATATTTGAACTCAAATGAGAATCTTTGAATTTTAATTGAGAATCTTTAAGGTGTGAAACTCAAAATTTATCGAATGTAAATCTTCGAACTCAAATGAAAATCTTTGAGGGGTCAAACCTTAAAATTTATCAAATGTTAGCTTTTGGACTCGAATAAGAAGCTTTAAACTTTTGGATGTGAATCTCCAAAATTCGAATGAGAATCTTTATATGTTGGATGCGAATTTTATAATTTGTAAATCCGAATTTTGAAGTCTTACAAATTTGAATCCTTATGAAACTAAAATTTTGATAATCAAATTTCAGTGAATTCTTGTAAAGCTAAAAGGTTCTTGCGAATCTAAATCTTTAATTTTTGAACTCAAATTGTGAATCTTTGAGTTCCCATTATAAAATTCATCAGATCTGATCTATGACTTCTCTAGTTATGATTCCAAAATTTTGTTGCCTCTGTTTAGAGGAGCATTTTATTTTTCCAAAGTTGTAGTGCCTTTGTTTAGAGGAACATTTTACTTTTCCAAAGTTGTGGTGCCTCTATTTAGAGGAGCATTTTATTTTTTTCAAAGTCGTTTAGCCTCTGTTTAGAAGAGCTTTGTTTACTTTTTCAAAAAAAAAAAGATGAATTTGTTGGGGTGATCATATGTGGGGTGTCTATGTTTTTACACAATTTCTATTGCACAAGAAATACGCAAAGAAGGGCAGCTATAGATACCTCAATCTGTCCAGGGTTCTACTTAGGTTAATTTTGTTAATAAAAAAATAAAAAAAAAGGTAGCTGAGTTTATGTGAAATTGTTGAAATTAGTTTGTAAAGTTGGAGTTGGGTTTAAGGTTGGAATTCAAAGAAATTGGGCATTCCTTTCTAGATTGGAGTTCTCAAATTTAGAACCTTATAAACACTTGCCTATACAGATCACACAAACACACATAAAAAAATTAGGGAGAGAGGCAAAAATCAGAAAAAACTGTTAAGAATTTGAAGATTTTTTAGGATTTAAAAAAAAATTTAGAAAAAAATCTGAAAAATTCATAGATTTCGACAACTTTTTTCAGTCTTTGTCTCAAGCCGAGCCAAGTGAAACCACTTTTTAAGCCATTCCAACTTTTTTTCCTACAGCCGAACTGCACTGTAGCCATTAGAGTCGAGCCACCTCTTATTTTGGGTTTTTTTTTACTTTATTTATTTATTTTTTGAGTATTTTTGTATGATTAATTTTAAAAAAATAAAGATAAAATTTTTTTTTTTTAGAATAAATAATAATTATCCAATGATGGAATTTATAGAAATTTCAAATGGTAAATTTTTATAAAATTCATAGGTAAGAAATTTTGTCTAAATTTGTCCCAAATTGTGAAATAATTTAAATAAAGTTTCAATAACAATAATTAATATTTATTTTCAAATAAAAGAATAAAAAAAAATTTTGGTTGAAAATATTTGATAATTATCCAAGAATGAGATTCTTAAAATTTTCAAATGATAAATTTCTAATAAATATCTATGTGAGAAATTTTCTTTAAATTTATCCTAAATTGTGGAATAATTTAAATGAAATTTCAATAAAAATAATTGCCATATTATTTTCTTTCAAAAAAAAAAATTTCTAAATAGGCCTAAATGGTGAAAAATTTAGAGATAAAAAAATAAAAAAAATTTAAATAGGCCCAAATTGTGAAAAATTTAAAAATTCAAAAAGGAAAAATATTTCTAATTTGACCTAAATTATGGAATAATTAGATATATTTTTGACAAAAAAATAAATAAATAAATCTTTTTCGAATGACAAAGCATCTTTAAGGAAACAAATAGGATTTTTGAACACTCTTGAGGTAAGAAAATATTTTTAAGAGTTCTATCAGATTAATGGAATAAGCTTATAAATTATTTCTAATATTTAACATAAAAATTTGAAACTATTAGACTTAAGACCCTAAAATAAATTTAAAATAATATGGTATCATCATTCGGATGGGCATGTGAAGGTGCTATAATCTTCCCCACATGTAATCGAATTTTCGAATCATGTTCTGGGTTGTAGACCCGAACCTATTCTTTTAGAAAACCTTAGTGAAACTTAGGAGCTTCTTAAAAAAATAAATTTCTTAAGTGACCAATCACACCTATTAAAAAGATTGGTGGCGACTCTATTTTATTAAGTCTAGCTATAGATTTTTCAAATCTATATGTTATGATAGTAGTCAAGAAGACTAGTTATCATGCTTTGAAGAGATTTTATTATTAGATTCATTCAATTTTTTTAACAAAATTTTTTTTGTAATTTTTGTGAGAATCTTGATATTGAAAATCTTTTCCTAATTCTCCAATATATTAGTAAAATTTAGAAAGAATTTCTCACTGAAGAATTTACATAGAAATTACTATTTGTAATGTTCTTAGTAATTCAATCGTCGAAGATTCAAAATTAATTTTTATAAAAAAATATTTTATTTTTAGAAATATCTTTCAATATGTTAGTAAAATTTTCTATCAAAATTATTATCCAACAAATTGGTAATATTTTATGAAAATTATGTGATTTTGAAATTTTAAATTTTTTGTCAAAAATTAATAATATTTTTAATATATTGGTAAAATTTTATTTTTTAGATTTTAAAAAAAAATTTCAAACCCCCAATATGTTGATAAGGTTTTTATTTTTTATTTTTTAAGTTATTTCAAATTTTGAAACCTTTTAATACGTTAGTAAGGTTTTAAAATTTTTTATAAATAAATGAAACAAAAAAAAAACCAAAAAACTGTTCCTGGCTTAGTGGCTTCAGAAACCCACTCTGCTCCAAAAAAACAAATCGGCTGACGGCTCATAGAATGGCTTGGCTTGGCTTAAAGGCTTGGCTTAGCTTTTAGCAAAACTGCATCGTTTAATGGCACTATATAAAGGCTAAATAAAAAAATTTTCCTCGTTTCCCTTTCATCTTTCTTTCTTTTCTATTTCTCCTTATCGTGGTTTCTCTCTCCAAGAGATTTCCGACCACAATTGCAGGTTACCGTTGAAGTCCAAAATTCACCATAAGCTCCCTTTTTGTCTTTTCATTATGAATCTGGGTTCGGTTTTCATAAATCATCCTTTAATGGCCTAGATCTAAGCTCAAGGCCGTGACTTTCCACCACCATTTCAGCCCTTTTCCGTCATTTGATCTTTCTAATTTTTCAGTATGTTATTATCCTCGTTATGCTCTTCATGCTCGTCGGTTTCGATCTTCCAAAATCTCGCTGGTCACTGCCAACCACTACAGCTACGTCGCTGTTGCCACTCCTCCTGTCGTCAGAGTTCGTTTTTCTTCTTCTTGAGGACTACAAACCCGAAACAGAATTCAAATCCTTGTAGATTTTTTTTTTTTTATTTGCTGAGTTTGTTTTCTTCTTTTGCTTATTGACAGTCAATGGATGTTCTATAGGAAGTTGATGATGCCGGCCGCTGGCTGTTTCTTTTGAGTTTATGTTGGCTTTGGGTTTGGTTTGGCAGCTAGCTGGGTATTGTTTTTACATGATATTTCTCTGTGATTTTCTGATTCTAGGTTCTTTTGGTATGAGGGTTCGATTCTTGCGATGGTGACAATGAAGGGGTCATTGAGTGAGTTCGGGGTTTATGGTTGGTGAACTAGCGGCGTGAGTTGGGTCTCTTTGGATATTTGTTGGACAATGGTGATGGAAGTGGTGATTTGGGAATGTAATTTTGAAGTTATGGCTCAAGTTGCTGGTGACAGTGGATTTTATGGTTGGGATTGGGATGGTGATGGAGGCGGCTAAATGATGCTTTGTCAGAGGTGATGAAATGGCCATGGGATGGTGAGGATATGGCTGAGCTTGGTAAAGTGAAGGTGGTCATCCAAAGCTATCAATGGTTGCCTTCTTTGTCTGTTCTTCACTAGTTTTCTCTGTGTAATTGTTCCTGTCTAAATAGGAATTGAACTGATAGAGTCCATAACCAAAAAAATAAGATTCAGTTGAATAGGATTTTCATGGCTCATCCCTTTTTTTAATTTCAACTTCTATCCTAATAATTTAATACAAATCCGAGTTCAAAATTCTAATCTTATCATCTTTTTTGTTTATCATTTTTTATAGAAAGAAAAAAAAAAACTAAAATAAGTAAACAATTAAAAAAAAACCAAATGGACTTGGTTTTGGGTCTAAAACATAACCTGAGTTTAAAACTCAAATGATAAACCTAAAACTAAAATAGGCTAAGCCCAAAACCCAATTTGAATTAATTTGAGACTCAAAAGCTTTTTAAATGACTCTAGAGAAAATAAGGTATCTACAATTATCTTTCTTTGCGCATTTCTTGTGAAATAAGAAATATGTAAAAACAAAAATACTCATTCTATCTGGTTTAACTTAACAAATAAAAAAATTCAAAAATTTTCATTTGAAATAAAAGAACCATAATTTGTAATTCAAGAATTCCAAACTTGAAATTCAAAGGTTCACAATTTGAAATTTAGGCATTCAAAAGTTCGCATTTTGAGATTCGAAGGTTTGCAAGATTTCAAAAATTCGCCAGATTTCAAAAGTTCATAAGAATTAAGATTTGCAAAAATTTTAGATTCGCAAATACTCAAAAATTCTCAGAAACTCATATTTACAAGATTTTTAAATTTGTAAGAACTCAGATTCACAAAAAATCAAATTCACAAGAATTTAAGATTTGCAAGAACTTAGATTCGCTAGAAATCATATTTGCAAGAATTTTAAATTCGTAAGAATATTCAGATTAGCAAGACTTTTCAAATTCACAGGAGTTTCATATTCCATTCGAGAGATCCACATCCAAAGTTCAATTCAAAGATTCACATCAAAATTTCAAGGCTCACATCTAACATTCAAATATTCAAATTCGAAAATTCTAGAAATTCACACCCAAATGTTAAACATTTTCATTTAAAAAACTTCAAGGATTCATTTCCAAGATTTCAAATATTCTCATTTGAAAACCTTTAGTGTTTTACATCCAATACTTCAAAGGTTCTCACTCAAAACTTTTAAAATTTCAAAGATTTAGATTACAAAATCTTTGGAGATTCACACAAGTTTTCAAGATTCTAATTTAAAACTCAAAGATTCTAATTTGAAAATTCTCAAAGATTATGTCTAGAGATCTTACAAATGATTCTCAACATTAAAAATATTCTTTAAAAAGGCTCCACAACTTTAAAATTCTAAACATTTTCCTTACAAAATAGTTTTCTCATTTAAGGATTCATAATCTTCTTAAAAGGCTTTCTTCAAAATGTTCAAAATTCCTTCTCATGAAAATTCTCAATCTATCACCAAAGCTAAAATTTTGTATATAATGATTGCCATGATACTAATGCAAATGCTTTCTAAATGACACAAATACAAAAATTCAAACTCTCACTAAACAATGCAAATGCTTGGTTCAATCAACGATGTAAGTGCAACATTCAAAATAATGGTCTATATACTCAACACTGCAAACACAATGCATGTAATGTGGATGTCACTAAAATCAATGCCATGAAATTTCAGTTGTGGTAATAAGGTTCTCAAGACTCCACTATCTCATATTTTTCTTTTAGCTTCTCAGCACTAATAATTTAAAAACCAATTCCATCAACTGATCCATATTATTTTTCATCATCTAATCATAACTCACAGGTTATGTTCTACTAATTTATCATCATATTCATCACTCAATCACCCTATTTTCCTTTTCAAATCATCTTTTCAGGCTTCTTCTATCTTTTTCATTTTCTTTTTACCCTTATCATCTTTGACTTCTTCTCAAAAAAATGCAAAAATTTTTTATGGACATTATCATTTATTCATTATCATTTTAATTCATAACAAATATAATGCAATCATAACTTTACTAAATTTATTATAAGGGATGCACAAATGAAAAAGGACAAGATAAATTAAAAAAAAAAGTAATCAATACAAGAACGAGTCTAGTACAAAAATAAATAGGCATATGAACAAATTCAAAACATGTCACTGGGATAAGTATTTGAATGGTACAACAATGTCCAAACAATGAATAATCAAACAATTCTTAACATTAATCTAAAATTCTTTTTCAAAAACTCATTCTATTAATTTTCGAAATCATTTTAAGCTCATCAAACTTTGCCTCAGTTTCAGAGAACTTTTAATTGCACTGGTTTTCCATATATTTAACTACTCATCCAATTTTCAGCTCAAATGTTTTTTTTTATCCAAATCACCTTTTTGAGTTTTCAATTTGAGTCTTCATTTTCTTTCCTTTTTTTTTTTTTTCATTTTTTCACATTTTTTCATTTTTTTACATTTCATTTTCTAATTTTCTTTCATTTTTTTTCATTTTTTTCATTTCATTCATTATTCATATCTTCATACAATAATCTCTAAAACACAAGAACAGATGACAATTCCATTGCTCCATTACAAGCATGCCTTATCATTTAATTCGAGTATTCATATTTGATCAAAATAGACTTTTAAAGGTTATAATGTAAGCTATGATAAAAGGTCATAAAAAATAGATAAAATAGGCTCGAAATATATATTTAAATGGTCTAAACCAAAGGATCATTTATTATCATGTCATGCAACCTGGCACTTTGCCCCATTCCATATCATTTTCACATTTTTCTTTTTCATTCATCTTATTCCTTACAAAAAAATTCTCATTATTTTACCCCAGGTCATTTATGGTATTCCTTAAAAAAATGATTTTTTTACTCCCTATCTTTGAGATTTTTTATGATCTTTTACTTTTTTCCTTTCTTCAAGTAGGTTTTTTCCCAAAATTTATCCCCTAATGTGAAGGGTGATCCTTGGTTAGAGTTTTTTAGAAAAAAAATCATAACAGGCACAAAAGGGGTAGCAATGGATGATTTCATTTTTATGAATGATAAAAGAAATAAGGTCATTTTTCATCTTAAATGTGAATTCTTCTTTGAAGATCATTTATTGAACCAAGACAAACTCATAAATCGTTATAAAGGATTGCATGTTTTCAAAACATGTCTATTTCATATCTACTAGTCAATTTTAACTCTATTTTGTTCTTCATAGATCGAGCTCATCAATATAAAGGAGTTTTCAAAATTAAATCCCATAATTATTGTTATCATTGTCTAAACATTCATCATTTGAAATTTGAAAATGAACATAAAAAGGATACAAAAAATAACAAAGCATAGAATAGTGGTTTTAATGAAAGAAAAAATGTAATGAAATGCATCACACTTGCCCTTTTTATTAAAATGATAAAAAAAATTAAATCTTAGTACATAAAAAAAATCCTAACATTACTCTAAAAGAAATCCAAAGATGATAAACAACTTCCAACCAGCATTTGTATATCTTTCCCCAAAACTATACCCTCGAGTGATCGGGCTAAGGATTTTTATTGATATTCAGCCTTTCTGATTCATCGAAGCTCATAGAATCTTCTTGGGTTGAACTTTGCACCTTGTACTTGAAAGCAGGGTAGGTTTCTAGTAACATCATCTTTATTGCACTCCATTTCCTTTTCCAGCTTTGCTCTTTAATAAAAAAGCCACCAATAAACTTTTAAAAATTTCAACCACCCTATTTATCAGTTTGATAATTCAACTTTTGCTTTTACTCATACATTAGGAAAAAAAAACCTAAAGCCTATTAAAAACCAATACAAATAACTGTATATAACCTAAATAACTTTTCATATCATTTTAAAACATTCCAAATAGTTTTCTTTTTTTAAAACCAAAAAGAACCCAAATATCCAAAAACTATAAAAACATTTCAAAATATTTTTTAAATCTTATGGGGCTTTTCTTTGTCTTTCAATTTGCATTTTTTTTGCTAAACCATCTTTATTATTCTAACAAATGAGCTAGAATGGTGCATACCTTCCTTATCGATCTTCTTTCTCCCTTTCCTCCCCTCGTTGATCCTCTATTCAATCCCATTTCCTCCTTTTCATATCATTCTAGAAATTTCTTTCCTTTTTCTTTAGTCTTTTTTTTTTTTTTTAAATTTAGCCTTTGTAAAATGCTATAAACATCTTTAAAAAATTATGTAATATCTTTCTTAGGGAGAAATCAAACTTACAACTTTATGGTAAACAGTCGTACAATGCAGACATTTTGATAAACTTAATATTCATGCCATTTTTGAACAAAAACACTTCAATAAACCTGTGAAATTTTTTGATCCAATTATTAAAGGCGAATGTGTAAAAAACGCCTTTAATAATTTCATACAATTTTTTATGATGTGATTATTAAATGCGTTATGTGCCAAAAATACGCTTTTACTATTCACTAAAATTTTTAATAAAAATTATACAAGATATTTTTATCCACAAATGTCATTAATATTAAATCTTAGTGGTGTTTATAAGTAATAACGCTGCTATTTGAATATTTAGTGACATTTTGATAATAACGTTTGAAATTTTATAAAAACATAGAAACTAACGACGTTTGTAAGTGAAAAATCATTACAAAATTACCGTTAAACATCATTTTTTTTATAGTAATATAATACTTTTTTTTTAATTCCTAATAATACTATTTTTAATAAAAAATAAAAATTGAAAACAGCAAAACTGCCAAAATTATAAAACACCAACAAATACACATCAATCAAAGCCAAGGGTAAAAAATAGTACAAGAAAATGTTGAACAACCTTGGTCGCATCAGTCAAATCTATCTTTTAATGGCATGATCTGACGGTACATGAATATTTTGCCTTTTCAGAATATACATTGGATCTTGTGATCTTAACCGTTGCATTGGAAGGGTGTTTTTTTTCTTTTCATCGTCGGATGGAATCGTAAAATTTTACTCTCCTATAATTTATGTCTATTAATTAAGGAGTTCCTGCATGATGGTAAATGAAATTTAGAAAAATTGTATCAATAATTCCCTGCTGAAATTGTTGAGAAAATCATGAATATCCTTAGTTGGGCAGAACCTTTCACAACAAGATAAAATGACACGGGCCTTTTCCAAAGATGGTGACTTCACAAAATCGACTTACATGATTGCTTCCGAACGTAGGCAATCCTACACCTTTGACATCGAAAGAATCTGGAATTTGCCTACTCAATCGCAAATCTAAATGCTCCTATGGCTTGCTACAAAGAATAAAATCCTTAGCAACGAAAAAAGATGGAAAAAATCACTCTTTTCCGGTAGCAGATCCAAAATTTTAAGTTAGAGGGGGGTCAAAATAAAATAAAATGTATATAATTAAAATATTTTATTTAATATATAACATGTTATTATTTTATTAAATTTTATAAAAAAAATATGTGAAATTTCATATACGTAACTAAAAATAATATATGTAAAAATTCAAGTATTAAAAAAATTTATAACTAGTAAAAATGAAGGAAACTCAAATTCTTTTACTTAATACTGTGCATGATGATATTTCATTAAAAAAATAATTTGAGCTGAAAGTTTCGTCAATTTTTTTAAATGTATAGTACAAGATTATCTTTAAGGAATTATTTTCACATTAATTTGTTATGAAATTTTATTTTAATAATTTTTATCACTAAAAAATATTTTTTAAGTGATGTAGTGAAAATAAAAAGAGATAAAAAAATTCAATCAACATAAAAAAAAAAAAAAAACACCTTAACTTAATCTTTCTTCACAAGTTAATCTAAAATAATAAACAAAACTTGAACTTTGTTAATTACTTATTTATTTTAAATTTTAAGTATTATTTTGTACAACATTATCTATTTAAGAAATAAGAAAACAATAAAGTAAAGTTATGATATTTTTGTAAGATTGTAATAATCAAATAAATGTTTAACTAGTTTTTTTAACATTATCTAATGCAAAATTTTAAATCAATAACACATATAAAACAATTTAAAGAAAACTAAAATCAAATAATTTATTTCATTATATAAAACATTAAAGCTATTTATTTTTTAGTTTTTAAAAGAGGATTAAACTATTAAATATTAATACATTTTGCAAATTGACTAGGATTTGAGACTTGAATTTTTTTTTTTATCTTAAAATTTAAGCTTTTTTAATCACGAAGAATTTATTTTGAGGAGGCCATTTTATCTATTTGAGAAATCTTGTAGATTAAAAACATATTTAAATACAAGATTTCAAAAATGTTGGAGGGGCCATTCTGGCTTGAATGTACACCACCAATGCTCTCTTCCAATGCCAAAGCAACCTTTATGATGATGCTAATGAATTTATTATTCATATCTAGAGAGATTGCAAGGACTTTGAAAAGATATGGTGCACCCTTCTGCCTCTCGACTGTCCAGGTGAGTTCTTTTCTTTGAACTTGAAAGAATGGTTCACCTTCAACCTTAAAAAATGGAAAAATCTGAAGGTAGGCAATTGAGATTGGCTTATTTTTGTTTGTTAATGTTGTATGGATGATATGAAAGTGGAGAAACAAAAACATCTTTAATAGTGTTACCATCCCGCTGGTTTGTAAACATGACACATTCATAAAATGCTGAGAGAATGGTACAATATCAAGATTGAGTCTTACGGAAAAGAAAAAACAGAAAATTCTGCTTTCCTAGACCAAACCACCTCCATGTTGGTTCAAAGTCAATACTAATGGCTACTGAAACCAACAAAAGTGCAAAGCTGGAGCTGGGGGAGTTTTAAGGGTGAATATGGACACTGCATTATAGGCTTCTTTTGCTTTGTTGCTAATTGTAGTATTGATGCTGCTGAACTTTAGGCCTAATTTCATGGCATTACTCTTGCCAAAAAGCGAGGGATTATCAAGGTTGAAATCAAAGCAGACTCTCTCATTGTTATCAAAAACATCAAAGAAGGGATCCGATACAATCCTCTTTTTTATCATCTTGTTGAATCTGTTCGAGATGTGCTGAAGGGTAGCTGGGAATGGAGTATCTCCACATTCCCCGAGAAAAGAATTTTGCTACAGATTGGATGACCAAATGGAGTCTCAATTAACCTCCTGACTTGATTGTCTTTCATGACCCACCTATTGGAGTTAAAATGATCCTCAACACGGATGCTGTTGCAGTGGTGTTCCCACGCCATATCTGTTTTTCACATTGTTGATACCTATTTTGTCTGACTTCGTTTTAATTTAAATTTTTTTTTTATTTATAGTTTTTTTTTGGGTTCTTTCTCTTTTTGCCAAAAATCTTAATGAATTAAATGCATCACATGTACTAGCATCTCCAAGTCCAGAATTCTGGCCACTAACTACTAGCCGCCAATTGCCAGTAGCCTTGACACCTACCTAATTTGACAGCACAAAATTCGGTCACCTAAAAGTCTTATGGTGATTTTGAAAAATAACACCATAATATGATAACTTTGAAAATTTGAGATCTCAATCTCAAAAAATCTGGGATTTGAATATGTTAGTAGCTCTATAAATTGAGCCTTTCCTACAATCAGAGGGAACGGCGAAACCCAGAGAGAACAAACCTAGAGAATAAAAAAAATATTGATAAACTCATACACAAATTTTTTAAGAGAGCCAAAGCCTTCTGTGAGCCTTTTCCCAAACAAAAAGATAAACAAAAACAAAAAAACACAGCCCTTGGTAGCTAGGAAACATAGCACCAAACAAAAAACAAGTTTAGCCAAAACTTTTAGCCTCGATCTAGATCATTCAAGGTCATTTTTTGTGAAAAGGAGTTCAGATCAAAACTTAAGAGGCCGAGATGAGTTTTTTGTGATTTTTTGAAAATTTTTTTGTTATCAGCGACAATGGCCAGGCACTAGAGGTGGTGGCCAACACGATGGCACGTTGCCAAAATTTTGAAAGGGGCAAGGCACTTAGGTTTTCTTCTAAGGAGAGAAAGGTGGCATCTGAGAGCTAGAGAGAGAGAGCAAAAAAATGAAATAAAAGATTTTTTTTAGGTTTTTATATAGCAAAAAATGATGCCGTTTTATTCATAAGGGTTTGCACGTAGACCCGAACCCGACTCGAGATCCATGCACTTGATCTAACAACCCAACTCCTCCAAACCAATCTAGTCAAATTGCCATCAAATTGGGTTAAACCGACCCAAATCATTCTAGACAATGCCAAACTGAACCAAACCAAGGTGAATCGTTTTTAAACCATTTTGGAACCAGGATTGGATTGCTATTGTTGACCGACATTGACTCGAGCATTGACTCGTCGTTGATCGACAAAAAAATTGGTATTTTTATTTTATTTTTATATTATTTATTCCATTTTTCTATTTTTTGTATTTTTTAATATTTTTAATTTACAATTGAAAATATCTTAAAAAGTAAAATAATAAATAATAAAATTTTGGATAATAAATGAATAATAATAAATAATAAATAAAATATGATAAAATAATTTTAAAGTCAAAAGTGGTGATTTTATTAAAAATATTTACTTAAAGAAATTTTCCAAAATATTCTAAAAGTGTTAAAAAAATTTTAGAAATTTTCAAGCATAAAAAAAAAGCATTATTAATAAAAAATAAAATCATAAATAGTGATTTTATTAAAAATATTTACTCAAAGAATTTTTTTAAATATTCTAAAAGTGTTAGAAATGTTTTAAAATTTTTCAAACATACTAAAACATAAAATTACAAGTGGTGATTTTATTAAAAATATTTACGTAAACAAATTTTCTAAAATATTCTAAAAGTATTAGAAATATTTTAGAATTTTTCAAGTATAAAAAAATTATTAATAAGAAATAAAATTACAAATGGTGGTTTTATTAAAAATATTTACACAAATAAACTCTCTAAAATATTCTAAAAGTGTAAGAAATATTTTAGAATTTTTCAAGCATAAAAAAATTATTAACAAAAAAATAAAGTTACAAAGTGGTGATTTTATTGAAAATATTCGTATAAAAAAATTTTCTAAAGTATTCTAAAAAGTGTTAGTAATATTTTAAAATTTTTCAAACACAAAAAAATTATTAATGGGATAATAATAAAGTCACAAGTGGTTGATTTTATTGAAACTCTTAGACAAGAAATTTTTTTCAAAATAGTTCAAAACTGTTGGGAATATTTTGGGAATTTAACCAACAAAAATTGTTTACCTTAATAATAAAGTAAATAATAAATAAACATTACAAAATAGATTAAAATTTTCGTCGATGATGAAATTAAAAGGGAGTTACAAGTAGTGATTTTTCTTTAAATTTTTAAAATTATACCATAAGTGTTTGTATAAGAAAATTATAATCTACTTTGCTTTCAAAATATTAAAATAAATCCGACAATAGAGCTTCTTCAAGGAAAAAAGTGATTTTTTTTAATACTCTTGATGTAATAAAATTTATTTAAGTTATATAAAAAATGTCAAAAATAACTTTAAAAAATTTCAATATTCAAATAATAAAAATAAAAAATAAAAATGATAAAGTAATAAGTAAAAGACTATTTGAATGAGACCAATTTAGGATCATATAAGATTAATTGGTACTGTCTTCAGACAGGCACTATAGAGGCACTATAATCTTTCCTACGCATAATCGTACTCATAAACCTAACCTCGAATTTGTAGACCAAAAGATAAGATTGGTGGCCAATCGCACATTAACAAAAAAAATTAGTGGCAACTCCTTGATTTTTACGTCTAGCGATCGAGTCTCCAGATCGATATATTATGATAGTTTAGCAACTCATTAGGGACTTAGAGAGTTGAACCAAAAATTAATTTTAAAAATCTTAAGTCTTGGTTGAATAGTCTAGTTTTCTTTATTTATTCATTTTATTGATTCATTTTACTAATTTCTCCTTTATTTGTTTATTTATTTGTTTGAAATTGGTTTTAAAATCTGTTCTTTCACACACTTCACATGCATATTACAATATGAGCTCTAGACTCAAGCTCTATTTTTTTTTTAAGAAAGAGTAGAGTACCTATAATCTTATAAGGTGCTAACCTCTACAACTGATGGTAAAATACTCCCACTCAAATTGAATCTTTTTCATTTGTAACCTGTCATGGGTGAGAATCGAAGTGCCTTACTAGTCTAACGTAGATGACAATGAGGAATAATTTGGAAACCTTTAGCTTGTTATCCTAACCTAACATATAAATGACCTAGGAAGCCTACCTTAAGATAGAGTCATGATCACCTATTATTTAAAATTGTCCTACACATAAAGGAATAAACCATGATTGTTTAAATTTCTTATTATTTTTCTCACGCATCATTGTATTTCCATATAGGGAGTTGTTTACCACATACCAATTTTGACAAAACAAATCTCAATAACATCTATGGAAAGCTTAAAGCAAGTTCAATTTGTATCAGTCCAACATGATGCCTTAAAAATCAGATTAAAGGAAACACAAAGTAAAGAAGGAGACTACTTATTAGTAGATTGTGTGCCCACTCTTTACAAGAAAGTTCATTTTAATTTGAAGTAAAAGGACCTTTTCGATCTGGCTTTGATTTGGAAGCAATGGAACAGCATTATGCAAGAAAAATTCTAAGAAAAATATGGAGATTTAGCATTACTTCTCGTAGTAAAAATGGATGAACAGCTTATTAGAGCCATGATGTGGTTTTGAGATCCTTCATATAGATGCTTCATATTCAATGAGGTGGATATGATGCCTACAATTGAGAAATATTCCACGTTGATTTGCCTATGGCCTTCATTTCCCAACAAAAGCCTTACTACCAAATAAAAGTATAGGCTACCAAAAAAAGCTTGCCATAATGATGAAAATCGATGTGGAAGAGGTTGACAGGCATGTTAAAGGAAAAGGTAAAAATGTTTATATTCCTTGGGATTTTTTGCATAGTTACCTCATCAAAACTACAAATGACAAGTGGCACATGACTCTGTTTGCTCTAACTATGTATGGGATGGTGTTATTCCCAAAAAGACTTAGACATATAGATGTAGTAATGGTAGATTTCTTAGAGCAAGTTGAGAACAATGTCAATTCGACGTCAGTTATTTTGGCAAAAATCATCAGATCTTTAAATTTTTATCGACGAGAAGGAAATAGTCATTTTATATGGTGCATATGACTCTTATATGTATAGATGAAAAGTCACTTTGAAGTAAAAAAAAAGTAAATGTCGTAAACTTTATCTCGCTTTTAACGTTTCCTTTAAGAAATTATGTGAGATCAAATGGCCAAAATTGAAGTTTGAGAAATAGTGGATTTTCTATTTACAAAACTTGACAAACTCACAAGTAGTGTGGATGGCATATTGGATGCCATATGATTGAGTACTACACGACTATAAGGACAAATATTGGCTTTCACTTTTAGGCTTTTAAGGTGCGACTAGTTATGCCCCATTAATGGTGTTGAGACAATTTGGATATAAATAGTTTATTCCAATGACAAATGGACTTAATCAATTAAACTTTGCATACGATGAACTGCATTCCATAAAAATGGTAGGAGATATTGTTCAGGCATAGAAGTAGACAAAAAGAATGGAACGAAGCATACGCATCAACAAGATCAACCCAGAATGTTCTGTGTGGTGCATTAGGTAGGCTAAAAATGTTATGATTCCAAATGAAAATAGACCAAGCAACCATTTAGTTCAGTCTTTTCAAAGCCTCAGGATTTGTTGCTAGAAGCAAAAATTTCAAAGCAAAAGTTACAGAAAGAAAAAAAAGAATTGGAACACGAAAATAAATAGCTCAAAAGAAAGTATAAATGAAAGTATGCAGCAGCAAGAAAGAAAAATTCAGTAACTTAATCAAGATAGAGATGGATGGAAGAATTTGTTCACTGATTTAAACAAGACACATTCATCTACCACTCCTAAACTAGCTTGACTCCTAAAAGAGAATGAATAGTTGTAAGTGAAAATACAAGAAAAGACATATGCATTTTCAAAAATTCAAAGGTATAATTCGATACTTCTAAAAGTTGTCAATGAGGTCCAAGCTCAAGTTTTCATTCTAGAATAAGAGTGCCAAGAATACCTTAACATAGTAGAATAATGAAAAAACGTATACATGGCAAAACAAGAACACTTGAAGCAATTGTTTAAACAAATCAGTATAACTTTGCATAAGGTAGCAAAAATAAAAGATAGGGTCAAAGAATTGAATATAAGAGTACAACCAGTTGGGACACATAGCTAGAATCTCCTAAACTTTCTTGATAAGGTAGAGAATCAATATCAGTAAATAAAAAAGTTATTTTGATAGGTAATAGACTTTGAGCTTTTATGGATTTAACTTTGAATCAATAATAAGAATCGTTTGTTATTAATTGATGTGTGGCAAACTCTCCTTAATGCATCATGTTCATTTTGTTTTTTTTTTTGTCCATTTTCCATTCATGCATTCATACACTTGTGTTTGAATAAGATATCAAAATATAAAATCCTAATTCATAACAATTTTGCTAATCCACCAAAAATTCCAACTCAACCTACTTGGCATTCATATAATACCAGAGTCCAAACAAGAATCATGGAACAAGAATAGACCGATCAATTCGAGAAGATTGAAAAGGCGCAAGAAAAATTAAAAGAAGTTCTTGACAAAAAAATGGACATGTATAAGAACCTCAATAAAAGAAAAATGGTAGAAAGAAATCCTAGCTTTTAGGAGCAATCACTAGACATGATAGATCTTATATACCCCATAGGATTTGAGCCTTGACAACCTTAAGCTTTTTAAGGGATCAGAGTGCAAATTCTTATTCCTAAAAGATATCCATATACTTATCTGAGAATGACATCCACACTTGCTCCAAGATAATTTTAAAATTTTGCTAATCTAATTGTTATGGAAAATCTATTCGAGCCAATCTTGATTCTTGATTTGGATGATCCTAAGAAGATAGAAAAACTAGGAATAAAAGCACTCGAGATCATAAAGGACTCAAGTTCTTAGCAGAAGATAAAATTGCTAAAAGAAAGTCTTAAAGCTATAGAAGGAATGAATTTTATGGCTTTATAGACGTGGCTGAACTTTGTTTGGTTCTGAACATGGTCATCTACCTAAATTTAAAATCTCTAACTTTAAAAGATAAGATGGCATAAAATGCCTGGTGACTCATGTCACTGTGTGTTATTATAAGATGGCTACACTGCTCGCTACAAAAAACTATTGATGTACATATTTTAGGATAGCTTTATAAATTTTGCAACTAGATGGTATGTTCAATTAGATAAGACTCGTATCCACTCTTGAAAAAAATTTATGAGGGCATTCTTTACTCAATATCGACATATCATAGATCTAGCTCTTTATCATTTGTCTTTACAGAGCATGAAAAAAAAAAAGCAACCTAGAGCTTTAAAGAATACACACAAAGGTGGAGAGATATTGCTACACAAATACAGCCTCCCCTTATTGAAAAAAAAAAAAAAACTATCCTATTTGTCAATACATTGAAAACATAATATTATGAAATATTGATTGAAAATGTAACTGAGAATTTTACAAACATGGTGATCTCAGGCAAGATTATCAAAAATATCATAAAAAATAACAAGCTTGATACAGGAAAAACAAGTGACATAAAAAAATGCAGAGCATCTAGAAAGAAAAAAAATGAAGCACAGGTAGTGAATTATGTAGGATAATGGATCAAAGGTTTTACTCCGTACCCTGCACCAATGTACCAAGCCCATTAGCCTCCCATAAATAATATACACCTATTTATCATCTGTATCAACCAATACAACAATCAGTTTATCCACTCATTTTTCAACCATCATTTAAAACACCCACATATATGTACAACCATCTTGCTATAACTATTAGACTAGAATGGAGACCCAACTAAGGTGTGGTCTAAGAGACCCCACAAATACTTAAGAAAAAACCTATTTTGATTTTATTACCATAGCATACACTGACTTGTTCCTTCAGCTTGTAAAAATAATTTGTTAGCTCTAGTTCTTTGTGAATCATTGAAACCTTCATATCTCAAATAATACGATCTTAATACGCATTGTGATTATCATTATGAAAATACAAGCCATTTTATGAAGAATTCCATTACTTTAAAGTGTAAAGTGCAAAAGTTAATAAAAAAAAAAAGTGTTAAATTTTGATACCAACAAGAGAGGGGCTTCAAATGTTAGTGAAAATTCTCTACTAAATCATACTAAACCAACAATAAATGCATAGGTTGATGGCCAAGAATGCTATGTTAAAAGAAGGATAAACAAAGTCAAAACTCTAATGGCTAAAGTTTTTGAAGCTTTAGTTAAAACTGATATGCTGAAACCAATAGAGCCTTACAATTACCATGTATTAATTAAATTAGCTAAAAGTTATGACTATCACAAGGGTGTTTTAGGTCATTTTATAAAGAATTATGATAAATTCAATCATGAAGTACAAAAATTAATAGACATTGGTCAAATAGAATTCTATAAAGAGAGAAAAAATTTGACAAAAACTGAAGTGTCTACCTTTGATACATTGGTAAAGTTTGTACATAGATCGATAACCATCTATTACAATGAAAAGCCAACTTTAATGCTAAAAAGGCTTATCTCTCTACCAGTAGTGACTATTAAAGTCTCTTGCCCTTTTTCATATCAAAGCAACAAAATAATACCATGAAAATATGATCATGATATTATGGTTAGCCTAGATATTACAAACATAACAAGCATATAAGGTATGACCTAAAATGGGTGATGTTACACTTCAAAAATGATAGAGAAAACTTGGAAAAAAAAGTCAAAGTCAAATAAAAAAAATCAGATTAACCCTATGACAGTCATTGATAAAGAATACCAAAAGTCAATCTTTGAAAATAAGGCTTGTGAATTTTTGAAGCTAATAAAGCACAATAAATATATGATAAAACAACTGAATAAGATGTCAGCTAGAATTTTACTATTGTCACTCTTGCTAAGTTTAAAATCTCACTCTAATACTTTATTGAAAGTGTTGAATCAAGCATATGTGTCTCATAATATATTTGTTAAATATGTAAAATAGCTTATTGGTAATCTGGTGGTCTCAAACTATATTTCTTTCAGTGATTAAAAGATTCTTCTAGATGGTTGATGAAGTACCAAGGCTTTTCACATTATTGTTCAGTGCAAAAGTCATATAGTGGCTAAGGTTCTAACTGATAATGACTCTTTAATTAATTTTATGCCTATGACTACGTTGGCAAGACTACCTATTGATGTATCTTACATGAAGCCCTATCATATGGTTATTCGAGCCTTCGATGAAACTTGACGAGATGTGCTAGAGGACATAAAAATGTCATTGTAAATTGGTCCTCACACTTTTAATATGAAATTTTAAGTTATGGATATCTCACCCTCATATAGCTACTTATTAGATAGACCATAGACTTATATGGTAGGTGTTGCGTTATCTTTGCTGCACTAGAAAGTTAAATTCATTGTTGATGAAAAGCTAACATGTATAGTAAGAGAGAAAGATTTATTGATAACCTAGCCTGTGAATACTTTTTATGTGAAAGCTATAGATGAAGCTTTAGAATGCTTTTATAGATCTTTTAAAATTGCCAAAAGTTACATATGTGGTTGAAATATCTAAATATATTCATCGTATCTGTCTACTACTACTCAGATGGTCATTAGATAATTTACTAGAATGAGATGGCAACCTAAAACTATACTTGAAAAAAATTTGCAAAAAATTACGAAGCCTCCAATAATATATAATAAGAAAGATAGATTCAGATTAGGGTATAAGCCAACAAGAAGCTATAGAATGAAAATGATGAATGAGAAAAAAGAAAAGAGAATGGCTAATCTCAAAAGATGTGAAACAGAGTCAAAGCTGATGGTTATTCTATACTTTTATGATTTCTTTCAATCAAAAAGATATATCTATCCAAATTCACTTGAAACCCTAGATGTAAAATTTTTGAAAAATTTTTCTGAGCTAGCTTTTTAGGTGGTGAATGATAAAGAAAAGAAGAGTAAGGATAAAGACTATTCGTGTGCTTTTGTCCTTTAAATTTTGAGCTAAATAATTGAAAAGTCATAAAGCTATTTGTTATTTTTGAAAATTTTAAAAAGTAATGTATTGTGAAACTTTAAGTCCCTAATTGCTTATTTTATAAGCATTAAGAGATCTTTTATGTTGTGTTTATCATTTTTAATAAAAAAAGTTAGAAGATGCATCTGTATTTCTTCTATTATTTTTCATTCATTCTCTCATTTTTATTTTTCATGCCATGCCAGTGTTGTAAGCTAATATTCTCTTTATATCACCCATTTGTAGGTTCTCAAATAACGAATATGAAGATAATCATAATGATAATTTTGGATTTGATTTTGAAAACCCAATTCATGTTTATTAACTTGATAATGAAAAAGACTCGTATGATTACACTCTTCCTCTTATTTTGTCAAAACTAATAGAGTATAAAGATAATTCAATTAGACACTATTAAAAAAATTACTAAATTAGTAAATTTGAGAGATGATGAAAATAGAAAAGAAGTTAAAATTGGTACATCTATTCTACCAACTAACAGGCAAAGGTTAGAAGAATTACTCTGAGAATATGTGGATGTATTTGCATAGTTTTATCAGGATATGCTAAGACTTAACAATTGATATTGTAGAGCATAAATTGCAATCGGAATGCAAATTGGTTCTGTAAAAGTTAAGATGCATGAAACCAAAAATGTTATTGAAAATTAAACTAAAAGTGAAGAAGTAGTTCGACGCTGGACTTTTAGAAGTGGCAAAATATCTTAAATGGGTAGCCAACATAGTGCCAATTTTTAAGAAAGATGAAAAAGTGAGAATATGTGTCGATTATCGAGATTTGAATAGGGCAAGTTCTAAGTATAATTTTTCTCTATCCCATATCGATACTTTAATGGATAACACTACTCAACATTCCACATTTTCTTTTATGGATGGCTTTTTAAGATATAATCATATTAAAATGGCTCTACACGATAAGGAGAAAATAACATGTGTAACCACATAATGCACATTTTACTACAAAGTCATGCCTTTTGGATTAAAAATTGCTAGTGCTACTTATCAAAAGGTAATGGTGACTCTCTTTCATAATATGATGCATAAAGAGATAGAAGCATATGTGGATGATATGATTAGAAAGTCTCGTAAAGAAGAGGATCATGTATTTAATCTCAAAAAGTTGTTTGATAGGTTGAAAAAATTTTTGCTAAAGTTAAATCCTACCAAGTGTACATTCGATGATAAATCAAGAAAATTATTGAATTTTATGGTCAATGAAAAAGGAATCGAAGTATATTCAAATAAAATACATGTCATTCATAACCTATCCCCTCCTTGTACCCCAGAAAAACTGTAAGGCTTTTTAGAAAGATTGAATTATATTGCTTATTTCATCTCTCAACTCACTTACAAATACAATTCCATTTTCAAGCTTCTTAGAAAACATAATCTAGGATAATGTAATGATGAATGCCAAGAAGCTTTTAATAAAGTCAAAGAGTATTTGTCAAATCCACTTATGTTGGTACCACCAGTTTTGAGAAAACCTTTAATTTTGTACTTAATAATACATGAAAATTTAATAGGATGCGTATTGAGGCAAAAAGATGAAACCAACAAAAAAGAACAAGCAATCTATTACTTAAGCAAGAAGTTCACTGATTATGAGTCTAAGTATTCACCATTAGAGAAGATATGTTGTGCACTATCTTGGACAGCTCGAAAGCTCAGGCAATATATACTTTATCACACTATTTGGCTCATAGCAAAATTGGATCTCATTAAGTATATCTTTGAAAAACCTTTATTAATTTGAAAGATAGTAAGATGGTAAGTTATACTTTCAAAATACGATATTATCTATGTAACTCAAAAAGTAATTAAAGAAAGTGTAATAGTCGAGTTCCTTGCTAATTATGGAATCGAATATTATGAACCAATGAAGTTGGATTTTTCCAATGGAGATGTGATAGTTGTTTTTCAAATTGAAGAGAAAGAACCCATTGAAAAATCTTGGAAAATGTATTTTGATGGAGGTGCAAATGCCTTAGGTTATGGTATTTAGGTAATTTTAATATCTTTCGATGGACATTATTATCCCATTATAGCTAGATTGAATTTTAATTACATAAATAATGTGATTGAGTATGAGAATTGTATTATGGGTTTGCAAGCAGCAATTGAAAAGAAGATTGAAGTATTGGATGTATTTGAAGATTCAACTCTAGTCATATATCAATTACAAGGGCAATGGAAACGAGAAACCCAAAGTTAATTTGGTACCATGAGTATATCTCTAAGCTGGTTGAAAAAATTTAGTTTGATCATTTGCTTAGAGATAAGAACCATATTGTTAATGTGTTGGCTACTTTGGCTGCAATGATTAAGATAGATGCAAATACTGAGATCCAACCCATCAAATTGGATGTGAAAGATGCATCAGCACATTGCTCAGGCATTGAAGAAAAAGTTGATGGAAACCCATGGTATCATAATATTTTTCAACAAATCAAAAGTCAGAAATACCTAGAGTATACGATAGAAAATAATAAAAAGATTATCAGAAGGTTGGCTATGAATTTTTTTTCTTAATGAGGATATCCTTTTATAAAAGAAGCTGAGATTAGGTGCTTCTAAAATGTGTAGATGCAATAGAAGCAAAGAGGATTCTTGAAGAGATACATGGCAGGGTTTGTGGGGCACTTACAAATGATAGCTAGACAAATTATGAAGCTTGGCTATTATTGGTTGACAATGAAAAATAACTATATTTACTATACTAGAAGATGTCATATATGTTAGATTTATGCTGATAAGATGCATGCTTCTGTATCAACTTTATAAGTTTTGGCATTTTCTTAGCCATTTTTTATATGGGGCATGGATGCCATTGGTCTCATCACCTCAAAAACTTCAAATAGGCATAGATTCATTTTTATAATAATTGATTATTTCACGAAAAGGGTAAAAGCTACATCGTATGTTAGCGTGACCTGATCAGTGGTATGTAAGTTCATAAAAAATGATAATATGCAAATATGGGCTTTCAAGGAGGATTATTTCTGACAATACCAAAAACTTGAATAGTAAAATAATGAATGAAGTGTGCTATTAGTTTAAGATCCATCATTATAATTCAGCACCATATCGCTAAAGATGATAGGGCAATAGAGGCTATAAACAAAAATATCAAGACGATCCTGAAAAAAATGATTGATACTTACAAAAATTCGCATGAAAAGTTGTGTTTTGACTTACATGCTTATAGAACATCAGTCCAAACCTCTATTGGGGCTATCCTATTTTCATTAGTTTATAAAATGGAAGCTGTGTTGTCAGTTAAAATGAAAATTCTTTCATTGAGAGTTTTAATGAAAGTTAAACTAGAAGAAGCTAAATGGGTTTGAAATCACTACAAGTAGTTAAACCTTATTGAAGAGAAACAACTTACAACATTTTACCATAATTAACTATATTAGAAGAGGATGATGAAAGCACATGATAAGAAAATTTTCCCTCATCGCTTCTAAGAAAGTGACTTAATGATAAAAAAGATCCTTTCAAACCAATATGACAATCGAGAAAAATAGATACCAAATTGAATGGTCCATATGTAGTGAAGAAAGCTTTTATCGGTAGGGCATGAATTTTGATAGAAATGGACAAAAATGATTTACCTAATCTGATAAACTTAGATGTTGTGAAAAAATAGTTTGCTTAAAAAAAGAAGAAAAAAATGAAAAAAATGAAAAAAATAGGATATATCTAAGTTGAAAACTTAAAAAAGATAGCTTCGATATAAATGAAAGGTAGCATCATAAGATGACCTCACAACACAGGGGCAAATGTGGTTTGACGAGCTATGAAAAATCAAGGATGACATCTAGTTGAGTTTCAAAAAAAGAACCTAGGAATAACTTGTTCATGATTATCTTGTAATCATTCTTTGGGTGCTTTTGTTTCCACCCAAACATTTTTATTGTTATGCTTTTATTATTTGTTTGATGAAATGTGTTCCTTTTTTTTTGAAAATAAAAATAATATATATCATTTATCTCGTTTGCTATCCTTATCCACCCTACAAATAAATAGGAGAAATGTGTGATGCATTTTATTTGTCTTGAACTTAAAATGATGAAAAAATAACAAATAACATAGAAGATCCCAGCATTACTTTTTTAAAAGATGATAAAGGTTGGTAGAAAAAGACAAGAAAAGCATGACAAGACATTGATATTGTAGACTTCTAGAAATAGGAAATGATAATGTTGAGAAAAATTGCAATAACCAAATGTTATGTACAGGTTGGTCCTAAGGCAATTATTGAGAATATTGATGACCAAAGTTAAAACGGTGAGAGATTTTAAGAATCTTTTACCATAATTGGAAGTGAATAATTTGATTACCTTACATGCATTGCATTTAGAGCATTTGGTACATGCATCTATGAAAGATTAAGACCATAAGTTGTAGCAAAGAGGAACATAGATTTTTTGCCTTTGTTTAAGGATAATGATCAAAGACTTTGATCCTCAAAAGAGAAAATTTTGATTTTTCAAATATGAGATTTCAGTTTCAAGAAAAGATAATTTTTTTTAAGTTGTAGAGCCTCTGCTTAGAGGAGCATTTTAAATTTTTAAAAATTGTCGAGCCTCTACTTAGATAAGCTTTTAAATTTTCAAAATTTCTTGAGTTTATACTTTGAAAAGCCTTTCGAACTTTCAAAAGTTGTCGAACCTTTGTTTAAAAGAGCTTTTAAATTTTTAAAATTATCAAGTATCTACTTAAAAGAATTTTTAAAGTCATAAAAGTTGTCAAGTTTCTACTTAAAAGAGCTTTTTAAATTTTTAAAAGCTATCGAGTCTTTGCTTAAAGAATCTTTTTAAATTTTCAACAGTTGTCAAGCCTCTTTTTAGAAGAGTCTAAAAAATGCTCTTTGTGTTCAATGTTTCGTTTTTCATATGTGTTTGCCCGAACAAAATTGTTGCCTTCTTGTTTTGCCTTATTCTTGATTTTCAAAAATAGACAAAGAGGGACAGCTGTAAATACCTATTTTGTTCGGTCTCATTTTAACCTAAATATAATTTTGGTTCTTTATTTTTTTATTTATAGTTTATTATTATTACTATTTTTTTTTAGATCTTTTTTTCTACCAAAAGTCTTGATGCATTAAATGCACCACATGTACCACCCATGTCTAGGTATAGAATTTTGACCACTGACCACCAACCACCACTAGCCTTGACACATACCTAACTTGGCAATACAAAATTTGACTGCCCAAAAATCTTCTGGTGGTTTTGAAAAATAATACCACAATCTGATAACTTTGAAATTTAGAGATATCAATCTGAAAAAATCTAGGATTTGAAACAAACAGAGGGAATGAAAGAACCCAAAGAAAAAAAAAACATTGCCAAACTCAAATACAAATTTTTTTAAGGAAAGTCGAAGCCCTTTGTGAACCCTTTCCCAAACAATAAAATAAATAAAAACAAAAAACAAAACATAGTCCTTGGTAGCAAGGAACCACATCACCAAAAAAAAAAAATTAAACCAAAACTTTCAGCCTTGATCTAGACAATTCAAGAACATTTCTCGTGAAGTTTTTATGATTTTTTAAAAAATTTTTGAAAATTTTTTGGTTGCTAGTGATGGTGTCGGGTAGCAAAGGGCAACAGTAGACACGGCAACACGTTGTCGAAATTTAGAAAAGAACGGCAACACCTAGTTTTCTTTTAGAGAGAGAAAGGGGACATTTGAAAGGAAACGAAGGTAGAAAAAGAGTAGCAAAAATAAAATAACATATTTTTTTGGGATTTTATATAGCAAAAAAAAAATGAAATTACATCATTTTACCTAGGAGGATCTGGACATAGACCCAAACTCGACTAAGATCCTCGCACTTAATCTGGAAACCCAATTACTCCAAACCAGTCTAATCAAACTGCCATCGAATTGGGTTAAATTGACCTAAATCGTTCCAGATCGCGTCAAACCAAATCAAAACAAGGTGAATCTCTTTTGAACCAATTCTGAACTAGGATTGGACTACTCACTATTGATCGATATTTACCGACGTTGACTCGCTACGAATTAGTAAAAAAATTGGTACTTTTATTTTTATTTTTATTTTTATTATTTATTTTATTTTTTTATTTTATATATTTTTTTAGTATTTCTAATTTATAATTTAGGATATCTTAAAAAATAAAATAATAAATATAAAAATTTGGGAAATGAATGAATAACAATAAATAATGAAAAATAAATAAAATATGATAAAATAATTGTGAAGTCACAAGTGGTAATTTTATTAAAAATATTTATACAAAGAAATTTTTTAAAATATTCTAAAAGAGTTAGAAAATTTTAAAATTTTCAAGATAAAAAAACATTATTAATAAAAAATAAAATCACAAGTGGTGATTTTATTTAAAATATTTACACAAAGAAATTTTTTTAAATATTCTTAAAATATTTAAAATATTATAGAATTTTTCAAACAAAAAAATTATTAATAAAAAATAAAATCACAAGTGGTGACTTTATTAAAAATACTTACACAAAGAAATTTTCTAAAATATTGTAAAAGTGTTAGAAATATTTTAAAAATTTTCAAGTATAAATAGTATTTATAAGAAATAAAATCACATGTAGTGATTTTATTAAAAATATTTACACAAAAAAATTTTCTAAAGTATTCTAAAAAGTGTTAGAAATATTTTAGAATTTTTCATAGACAAAAAAAATTATTAATGGGATAATGATAAAGTCACAAATGGTGATTTTATCGAAATTCTTAAACAAAAGATTTTTCTCAAAATAGTCTAAAAATATTGGAAATATTTCGGGAATATAACCATAAAGTTTTTTTACTTCAATAATAAAATAAACAATAAATAAACATTACAAAATAGATTAAAATTTTCGTCGATGATGAAATTAAGGAGTCACAAGCAGTGATTTTCCTCCAAAATTTTAAAATCATACCATAAGTGTTTGTATAAAGAAATTAAAATCTACTTTGCTTTCAAAATATTAAAATAAATCCGATGATGAAATTTCTTCAAAAAATAAGTGATTTCTTCGAATATTCTTGAGGTGAAAAATTTTTTTAAGTTATATTGAAAATGTCAAAAATAACTTAAAAAATTTTCAATATTCAAATAATAGAAATAAAAAATAAAAATAATAAAGTAATAAGTAAAAGACTATTTGAATGAGACTAATTTAATGTTATATAAGATTAATTGGTACTATCTTTGGATGAGTGCTGTGGGGATATTATAACTTTCTCCACGCATAATTGTGCTTGCAAACTCAACTTCAAATTCGCAGATCAAAAGATAAGATTGATGGTCAATTGCACCTTAACAAAAAAATTTGATGGCAACTTCTTAACTTTTACATCTAGTGATCGAGTCTCTAGACCGATATGTTATGACATATATAGGATGGGCTTTTTATATAGAATGGCCATAGCCATTGAGGAAGAGGTAAGATTTTTACATCCATATAAGAATTCCTTAAGTCATTAAGCTGAAAAGGACATATCCTTTGTTAGTTGGGTTTTACCCCGTATTACACAAATAAAGCTATTGTGGTTTAGGGGCAGATGCCAACACTGAAAATGTTTCAATCACGGTTTAATCATTCTATCTATTCAACATGATAAATCAAGTTATTAAAACATGATAAATTAAATTTATTACATGTTATACACAAATTTTAAGTCAAAAATATGTCTGGAATTTTGAAAATAATTAATAATTTTTATTTATCATATATGAAAATTATAATATCTGAAAATTTTTAAAATAAAATCTTTTTTGTTACAAAAATTATTTTAAAGATCTTGATGGCTTGATCACTTATTGCCAATACGATGTAAAATATTTATTATTCTAATTACAGCATTGACTAAGTATCTAATATGAAATGATCATTGTTTAACTTTTTTATTAAAAGCTTTGAATAATCAAGCTTATAACACTCAAAATGTTATTATGCTTCAAACGTTTTCTTATACAATGCTTCCAATTCTTCTAAAAGAAATCTCACATGGTCTTCACCGAAAAAACCCTTTCTGGATTACAATTTTCAATGACAGAATTTGATGTTCAAGTAGGAAGACAACTTTTGCACCATAAACAAGTAAAAACAGAGTGACTTGAGTTTATATGCGATATATAGTTTGATATGCCCATAAGGTTTCTCTCGTCCTTTCATGTCAAATTTTCTTTAAGCAGTTGGTAATCGCACAAAATCTTGTTAAAAATTTCTGCAAACCAATTTGTTGGAGTATGGTACATTGAAAAAGATACTACTTGAAGTCAAATTATGCAAATAATTCAAGATATGTGTCACCTTGTAATTAATAAAAATATTTTCACCTTCTACATATTAAATAAGTGTAATTATAACAGTATTTTACATAGTATTATGTTATATTCTTAGGATTTGTTTGATGTATAAAATTGTTATAAGATAAGATAAAATAAAATTATAAATAAAATTAGATTAAATAATATCATTTTTTTTGTATTTAATGTATGCAATAATTGGGATATGATAATTTTATTTATTGGTCAAAATTATTTTTTTCAAAAATTTATAAAATTTAAATTATTGATGTAATTTTTAAGAATATAATAAGACATATAATTTTAATCTTATAAATTAAAAATAATTTTTTTTATTTTGAGAGGATTAAATTATCATATACCAAGAAAATGATTAATGCTCTTTGTAATAATATCTTTTGTTAGATACAAATAAAACATGATATGAGATAATTATTATTTTATCCTATTAATCAATTTGTTCACCGAACATATCTTAATTTGATTAAAAATATAAAAAAATAATGGTAAAAAGAATAATACTATGTAAGAAAACAAAAAAAAAAAAACATATTTTAAGTATTCTTATATTACAATTTTTTTTATAATTTTTATCAAATTAAAAATACAAAATTAAAATTATTCGAAGATAGTGGTAAAATTGATCAATATAACTTTAATCGGGTAATTTGGACCTCATTTTCTAAAGCTACTTTAATTTGATCCCATATTTTAAATTTACTTTCTTTTCCACGTCATCAACAAATAAAAAAGAAATGAAAAAAATGAAAAGGCCGAAGAAACCTTCTTGACCAAAAAATAGGCCCAATGAGAATTTCAATTGGAGCATTGGGCTTCCTTCCTTAAGTTTAACCTAGGCCTTGATACCAGAATTTGTCCTCCTGCGCATGATCCGGCCGATGGATCTCCAGTCCCTCTCTTCGACATGTTTTCCTCAATCTTCCGACAACGAACAGTGTTCGGATTATACTACCGATTTAATCTTCTCATGTTTGACATTTTAAAAATTTATATTCGGACTTGAATTGAAAATTTATTGTTTAACATTAAAATATTATGAAACGCGAAGAACGTGGGCTAGAGTTTGTAAAATTTTCAATTATAAATGAAATTAAAAGTAAAAATCAAAACTACTACATATATTGACAAATTGATGAAGATCTTACATGTAAGGTTTTTTCTAGTACGATGTTGAATTATATAATAAAAATGAAACATATCAAAATTGTTGAATTTAAAAATTTAAATTTAAATTTAATTTATTTTTACAATTATCGATATTTAATAAAATTAATGTATAAATTTCAATACTTATAATTTTTTTTATATACGTTCAAATTACAATCTTTTCTGTAGACAAATTGTTGGATCTAAACCATGCTTGGTATGCACATGATTGACTTAAATACATGCCTGCATTCATGTTACGTATTTTCAGGCGATTTATTTGTCCACATACTGACTCTTTAGTAAATTTGGTCATTGGTTTCTACTTTTTCAGATGTCCCATCATCACCGTTGCTAAAAATCCCAAATCTCGACAAACATGAAACAACGTAGTCCTCTCCGCATGTTAACACCTCGTGCAGTAACATAAAAAAATGGAAACAATTGGGTGCAGTACATTTTGTCTCCTGTGCATCCGTGAGCCACAGTATTAACTAAATGTGGGAGTATATGATTTATCATTATTATATTATAATTATTAATTATAGTTAAAATTATGTAAAATTTATCAAAATTTTATATAAATTTTATATTTATAAATAACTATTTTATATTTATAAATAATAAAATTTTACATAATTTTTAAATATAATTAAATAATTGTAAAATTATAATAAAACAATTTAAAGTGAAATGCTCGGAACAATGTTATATTTTTAATTTCTTATAATGCACTCATCTTGTTGTAGCCCACAAGATCATGATAAAAGCCCCTTGGATTTGGATCATTCAAATCAACTTTTTCTGAAAAAGGATTTTCAACTTGTCGACGATAAACAACTAAAAATTTATTGATTGATGCTTTTCTTATTTGTGTTTTTTATTCTTTTTATTATCTTAGTTTTATTTTTTCCCTTTTCTTATTTAGCATGATTTAATTATTACGAAAATGGAAATCATTTCTAAAGTAAAATTATAAGCTTTTAAGTGGACGTGGGAAGATATCTTTAAGATTGTTCGAAAAAATATTAAGAAAAAATTTAGGGATACATCTCCATATTACCAAAAAGACACATACATAAAAGGGAACATGCATGAGTAAAATGAGAAGATCTTACAATTATGAGATTTTAAATTTAAATATTACCTAATGTGGTTTGATTATTTAATTAATTTTTTAGTGATTATAATTGGATTATGATAAAATAATTAATTATTTAATTGATATATAAATGTGATAATTATAGTTGTAACATAAAAAAGAAACATAAATTAGAGGCAATGAGGTCATTAAATCAAACATATATCATCAGTAATCACTATGATCAAAGTTTCAAAGCTATACCAAAGAAAGGTGACTCAATTTATAAATTATCCATTAATAATATAAGTGGCTTTAGTTCCAGTCTTATTGATTGCTAGCATGTCTTGGAGCAATGTGAATTTATTTTCACATATGATTTGATTTTTTTGGCAAAAATATCAGATATCATGTAAAAAAAATTATATGATTGATTTAAGTAGAAGTGTTCGAAAATTGTTGAAGAAACAACAAAGAAAAAATTGAGAAAAATCCTGCAAATAGAAACAAAATTTACTTAGTTTGACGACTTATCTGTTAGAACTATTATTAAATTAGTGAAAAATAATTGATAAGCATGATACTTAATCAAATATCTTGGGAAGTTAAGAATACAAAGCTAGAATTAAGGTTTAGAAAGGCTTAAAACCAAGTAAGATCAGTTCAAGGTATAAACGAAACAATAAGATGAGTTTTCAAGAGAGCATTCGATTGTTTTCTTAAGGTAGTCGGATGCGATGATTTCAGAAAAAAAGAAAAAAGAAAAAAAGAATGCTTCTGTAAAATAATTAGTCATGGACAGTCGGATACCCACTAAAAGGGCAGTCCACAGCCCTGTCAATGAAAAGCATTTTGTTACAAAATTACATTAGGACAGTCGGATGTCCGCATAAAATAGTCGATTGTCATAGCACGGAAAGTTACATTTTGTTGAACAGTCAAAAGTCATTTCTCTTGTAAAGTTATACGCATTCATAGGTGTTCTTTCACTATATAAAACGTGAATAATTATGACTATAATTGTTCATAAAGATGTGTTTTGATGTAAATAAATGTTAGTTGATAGAAACAATACAATTAAAGGACACAATCCTTGAAACCAATCTCTATAAACAGAAAATGGTCACAGCACATTTTTGCACATTCAAATACAATCAAACAACTCCAACATTCTTTGATCTCTTATTCTTAAAGTAGAAACAAGGCACGTAAACTTTATTTATTACAGAAAACACAAGGCTAAAGCCAATATTTCTATTCTCTTCAAGGGTGTTTAGAGGTTTGAATTTCATTTGTGCAAAGTGAGTTCAAACCAAGGCTTCATTGTGTCTTTTAGATTATTTCGGTTAATCTCTTTGCATCCCAAAATCTGGTGGAGGTGAAATGAGTTTTAAAAAAAAGTGTTTTAATAAGCACACCTTGAAGCCAATTACATGAAGTTTACTTTAAGCATTGGTTCTTCATTTAGAAACAAAATACAAACATCAAAGCTAGAGTTCTACGTTAACATAGAAGACGATCTTGGAAACTAACGTTTCCTATGTTCACTGAGTAAATAGCTCTTTTACTATCAAGAAATATCTCTCAATGGCTATAGCCTCACAAGAGTAGACGGTCTTCTTGATGAGTGAATCACCTTCATCCTATAATAAGATGGCATCAAATGCAAGAGGGAATCCCAAAGAAATATCTCTCAATGGCTATAGCCTCACAAGCGTAGACGGTCTTCTTGGTGAGTGAATCATCTTCATCCTATAATAAGATGGCATCAAATACAAGAGGGAATCCCACTGTGAGGGAGGTTGGGCAAGTTCATCATCTGAAATGTATTCATACTAGCCGAAGGTCAGCAGCTCTTATGCTTCGGTTAGTGCTGGGCTAAGTTCCTTCCGTCCGTCCCTAGTCAGTCTTCGTGGTCTCATTTCCCCTTGGACAGCGAAAGAGAGAGTGACCGCAGACAGGCTACTTTCTAGAAAGAAGAGACAGGCTTACCAAACCACTTCTTCGTAGCATTACGACCTACGGGCAAGTCGTTCTATGAAAGAAATGCTTTCGGGACAAGAAGAAAGGAAAGCTGGGACGAATGAATGACTGACTGACAAATTATGCAAAGCCACTCTAACTCCATATGAAGTAAAAGGCAAAGTTACAAATAAGGATGTTCAAATTTTAGTTTTAATCAAATTAATCAACTGAATTGATTAAATTCAATTAATCAAAATTGAATTGAATTAAACCCGTTTGATCATCGAAAACAAATTTGAGAAAATTTCGGGTTTTTGATTAATTTGATTTGGAAATTGAATTAACCAAGCAATTAACCGAAATATCCTATAAGTATCAACATAGTGCCGTTTACATTTAGAAACGCCACTAAAGACCTTTAGTTTGTGGTGTTGTTAATAAAACCCACAATATAATTATAAAAATTTATTAAATATAAAATATAACTTTTAGAAAAAGAATATGGGCTGTATGCTAAATTTTTTAGTGGCTTTTTTATTAACAAATGCTGCAATTTTTTAGCATATTTATAAATTTAGCGATATGAATTGCATAAACACCTCTAAAATTTTCTCCTTAACACAAAACTCACCGTTTTAAGTCATGTAATGGCATTTTTAAAAGAAAACGCGATTACATTTAAGTAGTTAGTAGCATTTATGTAAACACTTAATTTTATCAAAATTGATCAAAATAAATTCGAATTACATTCGAGCAATTTGATTATGTTTAGTAGGGATAATTATTATATAATCATAAAAAACTTAAAATAGAAAAATAAAATAAAAGTTAAAAAATAATAAAATAAAATCAAAATTGTAAAAAAGTCAAAAAAAATTTTCAACTTTGGCAGCTGCAATCAAGCTGCTAGAAAATTTTCTCCTCTTCTTCAAAGTCATAGTACATTGAATGCATTGAAAATCCCACCTTTAATACCAAAATTTCACAGCAAGATTTTAGGTAGTCTTAAAAGTCCACAACAATCCTAGAAATAATGGGATTTGATTTCAAATAGGATTTGATTTCAAATAAGCTCTATAAATTGAGCTATTCCAACTCTACAAACAACACAATCAAGAAGAATAGAACCCTGCTGAGCAAAAAAAAAAAAAAAAAGAGAATTTGAAAGAATATAGAATAAGGATATACAAACAAGAAACAATCCCAATGAAAAATTAGAATAAATTGGATTGGTAAGCAATACCACTCCCAGGCCCTTTAATATAAGACCCAATCCCAGAAAAACTAAAAGAAAATCATGGATTCGTCCAAGCAAATCCATTATATGTAAAATAAGAGATAAATATATCGATATGCTTATTGGTGAAAAATCAATATACTTCTAATGTCAAATTAGGATCAACTAGGACAGAAATAAAACATTGGGTCAAACTTTTCTTTAGTGTCAAGGTAATAGCTATGAATAGTCATCGATTCCCTGAAAAAGGGTAGAAGAATGGGACCTATTATGGGACATACAATGCATTACAAGCTTACGATCATTATGCTTCAAACAGGTTATTCTACTCCACCTCTTAGAACGAAAAGAACTTAAATCAAAATACTTAAATTAAAATATTTAATAGAATGACATGTACATGGGTGAATGATGGGAATTGAACTCGTGCATGGTGGATTCACAATCCACTGCCTTGATTGTTACCAGTATTTAATATTAGGTCATTCATAATATTAATATACATTCCCTATTCATTACGGGTTGGTTATTAGTCAGCACAATTTTAGTTTATGATGTGTTTGGAAGCCCTTATCTAAACAAGTAATTTACAAAGAGTCAATAAGAAATTCCATTAATAACTGGCTATTTTGATTTTTTGGAACAACTCGATGAATTTAGTAGATTTTTTTATGAGAACCTAATAACCTTAGATCGAACTTGTCTAATTTTTACAATGCAATGGTTAGCTATTCACGGACTAGCTGTAAGGCTTTTTGGATTAAGATATGTTTAGATAAATATTGTACATACATTAACTTTAATGACTTAATGCAAAGCAAGCAGAAAAAAAACTACCCAAACAAAGGTTAAGCTATGGTATAAGAACATCAAGCTTGACGTAATTAAGGCTTAAATTGGGTGATAGTCTTTCCAAAAGAGTTTTGCTACTTTACCCGTGAATGGTATGAAATGGTAGTTTAGACACCAAGTAAAAAGATTTGAGAAATGGAAGTAAGCCAGTAGGCTAAGCTAAGGAAAATGATCAAGTAGAAATATGTCCGCACCTCTCTGAACTAGGGGCAAATCTCTACACAATTTTTTTGAAGAATTCACCATGATATATTTGATCCATGCATAATATCATGAAAAATGGATACAAATTTTTGACTACTACTTAATATTGGCAATAAGTCTAAAAAAGTATATAACAATAGCAAATTTTGATATTTTTACCCTGTTGAAGTAAAGAACCATGGCATATATGTTTGGAATTGATTCTGTGAACATGATTGCTTAATTTGATATGTATGAATAAATTGTGGTTTAGGTTTGTTTAGGACTTTTTATGTCGTCAAAAGGCAAAAATACAAATTTGCAATTATTGTTATATTTTAACAGCTTAAATAGCTTAAATATATTATATTAAATTTTTTTGAATATTGAACTTGGTCTTCATGCTTGATATGCATAAATAAGTTGTAATTTATGTATGTTTAAGACTTTTTATCTGTTAAAGAATAAAAATGTAATTTTGTATTTATATTTCTATTTTAACAATTTAGATAGCTCCAATACATGATATTAAACTTATTTGAATGTTTGAACTTGATTGCTACACTTGATATGCATGAATAAGTTGCAATTTATATCAGTTGAGGACTTTTTGTGTCGTCGAAAGATAAAAATGTAAATTTACAATTATTGTTCTATTTTAACAATTTAGATAACTTTAACAAAAAAAATTGTAGTAATTTCTTGGATTCGTTTTATAAAGAAAGTAAAAATTTACTATTTCAAATATATTATGAATTAATTATTAAACTTAATAGCTTTATATGATTAATTTATAAGAGAAAAAAAAAAAAGAGAAAATGGCCATTGAGATTTAAGTAATATCTGATTGTTCTATTAATACACAAGACTTGAAAGATCGGGATATTCACAAAAGTTGCTAGAAAAGAAAGACATAAATGAGTCCGAGGCATTGGATTGTGTCTAACACTATCTAGCTACTATGAACATAACTCTCACCAATTTATATTTTCAATAAGTTAATCTTCACGAGATATCTCCATATTGAGATAGGGGTTGCAAACTATGCAACTATATGTCGAGCAAATGAAAATAGAAATAAAAGCAGAACATGCCAGACTAGAAGAAGAACGGGTTAGAATTGAAGAAGAACATGCTAAAATAGATCGAAAGCGTGCAAGATTTCAACAAATACATGATCGATTGACACTCTTATGAATTTTATATAACAACAATTTTCAAGAATCAATACTGGTGGTCCACCAAATCATGTATTAAATTTAGTAACAATTTATATTTTTAATATTAGAAATAACTTATTATTAAATGTAAAAACTTATTTTACTTTATTCACCAGGTTTTTAAACACACTAGTGATCATGGTGAAAAAAAATTCTTTATCAAATGGCAATGCTCTAAGTTTCAGTGGTCATTAATTTCAAGCTTTTTAATTTTCTACTTAATGTATTAAAATAATTTGAATGTTATTATATTAAATTTTATGGTGATCTGCATATTGAAATAAATTATGTATTTAAATATTTAAATATTTATAATGTTTTGTTTATGAATTTCAACTCGTTTTTATTTATTTCAAATTTTTTATTTAATTATAGTTGTATATGTTGAAAGAAATTTTAAAAAAAAATTTCTTAAATTTATGACATTTATAGTGAAAAATGACACTAAATAGATCAAAATTAATAGTGTTTCTATATGAAAATGTAACTAAATTTAGTGACATTTGTACCCAAAAAATCACTAAAAAATTAGCAGTGTTTCAAAACACCTTGATGTAGATAGTGTTTTTCCGTAAAATGTCACTATATTTTTTGACACAGATATAATCGATACTCTTAATGGTATTTTTGACAAACATTGTGAATTGTTTAACGATATTTATAAACATCATTAAACATAAAAAAAAAAAAAAAAAACACTACTAAAATCCTATTCTCTTGTAACGCCAATCTTACTTCTCTCAACTCTTGTTCTGTCAAAAGTCAAGCATCCAAATTGGGTGCAACACTAACGCTCTGCATAATATAATCCAACGCCAAAAACCTGGAAACATGCAAAAAATTGCAAAACTCAATTTACTCCTTAGTCAATTACCCTCAGGCTTGCCGTTTCCACGCTGCCCATTTGGAAGGTAACCTTTAATGTTGCTTTTATGCATAAATTTCAGCTTTTGCATGTATGAAATTCCACTTACCTTGACCTTTCTATTTTTTTTTAATTTTATAATCCTTGTAAAATTAATCTTCATGACAGTGTTAAACAGTAAGCATAGCAAGTATATTTCTGATAGAAATCTGGTTTTGTAAGCTATTGATTACTAAAACATACCTTTAGCTAATAAGAAGAAAACATCTGATTTTGCTTGTTGATGATGCAGTCAGGGTTACTTTCCTTGGTTTAGTTGTTAGTTGAATTTTTTTTTTAATATTGAATGGGTTTTTTTAACCTCTTTGCTTACAAAAAAATTATTATTTAATTAATTAAAAATTAAACAAATTAAACCGATCAAATTCAAAATTAAAAATTTTGATTTAATTAATAAAAATAAAAATAATTTGATTAATTTAATTTTAAATACTTTAATTTGAAATTAATCAAATTTACTGAATAAATACCCTTAATTACAAGGTGTTTCTTTGTAAAATTCTCAAAAGCACAATGTAATTTATAAAGTTTAGAGAACCAAGTTTATACTGTAAAAAATTCAAATAGAATATATAGGATTAGAACTCGGGATGTAAAATATAAAAAAATGTAAATTGGATATTATGAAAAAGATAAAGATGTAACTTTTAATTTATCATCCTACTTACGGTGATGGATGCAATTTTATCATTATATTTTTTAATTTAATTCAAAAGTAAAATATTAGTAATCAAAAATATCTTTTAGAAATTAAAAGAATATTTTTTCAATATTTTAACTTTTTAATTTTTTTAATCAAATAAAAAACATACATTGATAACATTACATAAATTAAAAGAGAAAAGATATTATATATACTCATTTAATACACAAATTTTACACACCCACATTATATGTAAGTTTTTAAAATTATATTAACTTATAAAAATTTAATACTTTTTACTTAAATCTTTAAAATAAAAAGTGAGTGTATGAAATAAATATATCAAATAAATCAATGTAATATTGTCCTTAAAAATAATAAATTTAACTTATCACCATGAATTAAAATTTTTACCTTAAAAAAAAAACGTACGCTCAATACTATAATAAGATAGGTAGGGATATACTGAATCGGGCCTCAAAAAGAAATTGAAAAATAATGTAAGAGAAAGAGATAGAAACTTTTTTGAAGTGTCCAACTGTCAGCTGCCCTTGACATTAAGCCCTCTGGCTTTGCCTTTAAACGGCCGTTATGCCTTTTCTCCCAATAACGGTGCTCTTTTCCGTCAATTTCCACGTAACACGTGACTCAATCTGTCAACCATGATACATCATCCATCATAATACATGTCTCAACATGTCATCTCATCATTCTTTTTTTTTTTTCCTTCTTTATTTCTATAAATAAACTATTAAAAATCTTTTTTATATTTCCGTGTTTGGTGATGATGATGATGGTATGCAAGTAACTATATGGGCATGCATGCCATACATGTATGTGATATTTGATGGATTTATTTGGGTTAGGGTTTCTTGCACTCCAGCTATTTAAAATGGCGTCATTTACGTCAAATTTAGGAAATTGCCATGAAATTACACTTATAGCCTCCATTTTATTTTATATATACTATTTTATCATTTTTTAATTTATATATTTTTACTTCTAATATAACGCCATGGCTTCTTTTAGTGTCGTAACTCATAAGTTTTCCCATATTCTTGAATCAACAATTAAAAGAAAAAATATGATAAAAAATTCAAATTATAATGATTTGGATAAAATATAAAATATTTACTTTTTAAAGTTTATATTATTGTACACATTGTTATTCTATCATGATCTAATTTCAATTTTCAAAATAACTAAAATAGAAACCCACGCTTCACTTTAGGTTTATATAATCTAATACTAGAAAAATAATTATCAAATATTTTAATTTTAGATGAATGATATTTTAAAAGTCATAATGAAGTTATCGCATAATGTAATATCAAAAGTTAAAAGTAGATAGAAGTTATTGGTTAAATTGTTCAGATGCTCCTTGTATTTTATTGAAATGATAAAATTAGTCCTTCCATTAAAAATAATAAAAATTAAATCCTTGTACAAAAACAATTCATGCAATTCAATAAAATTAGTAATGTTAAATGCTATTGCTATTATTGTAGCTGACGTAGATGTTTGACTTTTTTGATATGATAGTTGACTTTATATAAGTGATAAATTTTTTTGTCCACTTGAACTTTAAATGCTAACATGACATTTTTTTTTGTTTATTTGGACCATTAATATTGAAGTGTTAATTTTTTGTTTGTACATTCATTTAAAAAAATTGATGTGCCAAAATTTTTTGTACAAATGGTAAAAAATCAACGCCATGTCAAACTTTTCTTTTTTTTTTTTTTTCATTATGGCTTTTATCTTTCTAAAATCTTTCAATTACTTCATTTTTTTCTCTTTTCCAATATCATTAACCTTAAAACAACAAATTTCTCATCTTCTTAAAATTTTTCATTCTTTTTTAGTGTGATTTCTAAGCAAAATTGTAAAGGATCGATGCAAAGGATTTCAAAGCAAGGAAGGATCGTTGAAGACAAAGAGTTCATTGAAAAAAAAGCAAGGGAGGATCGTCATAATCATGGACAAACACGACTTGTCTACTTATAGATTCTCAACAAATTGAAGGTTTGTTTTGTTTAAAATTTATATGGTTTAGGGTTGTTTTTTGTTTTTATGCTTGGGCTGTTGGTAGTACTACATTTTGATAATAGTGTTTGTGTAGGCCCTATGGCTTTTATTTGTTTGCCATTAAAATATTATTTTTTAGTTTGTCTTTTTGTCTAACTATAACAACACTTTGTTTGCTATTGTAACATTCTTTGTATTTTTTTTTTTCATTTTGTCTTTTTTCAAATGTTAGTATGTCTATGGGGCAAGTCTATATAGCAAGGTACCATCGTAAAGAGACACCATCAAGAACCAAATGTGTTGCTAGATATGTAAATGATATTGTAGTTGAATTTGAAGAGGATCCTAATAGAATTTTTTATTGGACTATAATAGGGACGGTAAAAGCATTAGGTTATGATTTAAATATGGTAATTAAAAGTATATTATATTAAGAATGGCAAAATATTAAATACAAGGTTGAAGTTGTTAAGTGATAACAACAGTGTGCTAGAAATGGTAGAGCAATTAAGGAAACATAGAAGTATTGGTTTATATGTAGAGCATTTGAATTGTCATAATGACTATGACATGCCAGAAGCCTTTTTGGAACCAATTCAAGAAGGAAGTATTGATGATGATATTGTTGTGAGTGTAAGTAGAATTAATAATAATGAACAACACCGTCAACCACCTAGACCTCGTACACCAATCGTAAAAGACTTTTATAGTGAAAATGAACAGAATAGGGAATATGACAATGGTGAGAAAAAAAAAGGAATTAGGTTGTGGTAGTGGTGAGCATAAAGAAGAATTATGTGGGGGTTGTGATAATGGTGAGCAGAAAAGAGAAATTAGGTGAAGAAATGGGTTTAAGAAGTGGTGAGCAAAAGGAAAAATTAAGAGAAAAAGTGGGTTTAAGAAGTGGTAAGCAGAATGGAGAAAATGGTAATGAAGTGTTTTTAGATGGTAATGATGACCATGCTAATGTTGTTGGTAGTGAAGATTATGAAGAGCGATTGGTATATGTACTATGGGATAGTGACGACTCACATGTTGATGATGAATTAGAAGTTACTAGGAACAATTCAAAGAAATTCATTGATAAAAAAAAGCTATGTATTAATGATATTGATTCTGATTTCCATAATGATGATGCTGATGGATATGATAATGATGATGATGATATTGATGGAGATGATAATAATGATGATGGTGATGAAAATGATGGTATAAATGTTGCTGTTAAGGATAAAAATGATGGTGTAAATGCTGATGGATATAAGAGTGAATATTTTGATTCATCAAACCTAGAGAGTTTAATGGATACTAATGATAGGTCTAACGAAGATGATGCAAAAAAAGTGAGGTCCAGTAATAAATATTATAATCTTATTGTCCCATTAGAAGATATTTTTTAGGACTTAGGTTTGCTGATTTAAAGACATTTAAAAATGTGCTTGTTGACTTTTCAACTCAAAAAAAGTTTCAATTTGAATACTTAAAGAATTATAAGCTAAGGGTAAAGGCTAAATGTTTTGCATTAGGTTGTAATTGGTTGATCCTTTGCTTATGGTGCAATACTAAGAAGACTTTCGTTATGAAATTATATGATGTTGAGCATAGTTGCTTGCTTATAACTAAAAACAAAAGGATGACATCTTCTCATATAGAAAGAAAATATGGGGACGTGATTAGTACTATGCCAGTCATTAAACCTAGGCATCTGAGAGCACTAATGAGGAAAGATTTTGGTGTACTTTATGACTTTTAGTGTGTTTAGAGTAGTAAAGGGGCTATTTATTAAAAAAATGGAAAAAAATATAAGGAAAAATTTAAAGTTTTGAATGATTATGTAAAGAAGCTGAAGTGTACAAACTTTGGAAGCATTATCATTATTATTTCTTATAGGCTAACACCAAATTCATTACTTGTCTTTCAAAATATGTATCTATATTTTGGAGCTATCAAAGAAAAGTTTTTGAATGGTTACAAACACATTATTGGTTTGGATTGATGTTTTTTTTTTAAATGATTGGTTAAAGGTCAGTTACTTGTGATAGTGGGAGGGATGGGAACAATCAAATGTTCTCAAGTGCATAGGAGTGGTAAAAACAAAGAATATTGAAAGTTGGACATGGTTTATCAGCTAACTATATTCTGATTTAGGCATTGAAGATGGGCTTAGATGGTTAATGATTTTTGACATGCAAAAGCTATGTTCTGTGTTTTCTTCTTTGTAAATTGATAATTTAATTTGTTTACCTTTTTATTTAAGTGCATTAAATTTACAGTGACAATATATTTGTTTGTTATAGGGCCTAATAAGATCTGTTAAAGAGTTATTGCCTTTAGTTGAGCAAAGGATATGTACTAGATATATTTATGCTAGATGAAAGAAGACACATAAGGGTAAAGACTTACAATTATAGTTTTAGAATTGTGTTAGGTCTCTTAATTAGCCTGAGCTAAACAAGCATCTAAATGAGTTAACAACCATCTCTAGAGGATTTAGTGCAAAAGAAATCTATTAGAAAAATGGCCTGTAAAGAATTGGTGTTAGGCTTTTTTCTCTAAAATAACTAAGTATGATGTTATTGACAATAATATGTGTAAGACAATCAATATAGTAATCTTATAAGCTAGGTGCAAGCCTATAATAAGCATGCTTGAGGATATTAGATTGTATATGATGAAAAGATTGATTTTAAAAAGTTTGATTGTTTGTAAGTAAAAGATTGATTATGGATTTTAAATTATTGAAAAGCTTGAGAAAGTAAAGAAGCTTAATGCAAAGTGGAAGGCTGAATGGAACAGAGGTGGTAGACATGAGATTTATTGGGATGATTTGATCAAATATGAAAAGGAGAGTTATACAGTGATATTATAGCTACATTCACGCTCATGTAGGAAATAAGACATCAATGGAGTCCCTTATCAACATGCTATAAGTGCTATTTTGTATAATGGTTTAAACCCTACGGATTATTTGTCATCATGGTTCAAGAAAAATACCTACATCTATGCCTATAAGAATATCTTAAACCCAATGAAAGGAAGAATGCTTTGGCCAAAAAATAGTGAAGGACCACTATTAGCTCTTTTGTAAAATGGATGCCTAAAAGGCCAGCCAAGAAAAGAAAACGTAAACCATTTGAAAGCAAGATCAAAGGTAGACTTTCTAGGGTTAATAGGGTGATGACATGCAGTTATTGTCCAGAGGAAGGCCATAAAAGGCTAGGATGTCCAAAAATAGTAGAATTTGTAAGAATTCCACCTTGTGATAATAGATATGTAATAAGCTAAATGATAATTATATGCTAAACATATTCTTTATTGCTTATTTGTAGGCCCAAACTAAAAATGCTAAGCCTCGAACAAGGAGAACAAATAAGTTATTGTTTTCTTTATCATGTTATTGTTTTAGTTTATGTTTAATCTTAAACTTGTTTTTAAGTTGAATATATTGGTTAATGTTATAGGCTTGTGGTCAAGGTTCTCAACCTAGTGCAAAGAAATTAAATGAAAAATCTACTATCATTAATAAAAACATACTTTTCAAATTGTGTCATAATTTAATTTATCATAATTAGGATAATTATTAATACCAAAACAATGTGCCACCATCTCCTTAAAAAAGACTAATGACCCTTCAGAAAGAGACCAGAAGAAAATGAAACAAACACACCTAGACCCTGACATTGGACTATTTATTCTTAATGTAAGTAATAATTTAATCTTTTTTTCCATTCATAAAGCCTATAATATTGTGTTATTGGTAACTAAAATAATTATATAATGTTAAATCCAAATGCCTAGTAGACCTGGTGAGATTATTGTTTGAAAAGGAATGAGAAAAACTATTTCATGCATTATCACAAATCAATTACTGGTAACTAATTTAATGCACACCAGTTACTTTTATTCAATTTTGTTTTTTAGGATTGGTATATTGTATTTTCTTTTTTTTTTTAAACTATTACATATAAAAGAATTAGAAGCAAACTAAAAGGTCAAGACAAAGGAAATCCATGGAGGTTTGCACAAGAATATCTATTCTAGGGTTGTTTACAATTTCTAGACAACAAAGTGTTGCCACCACATCCAAGAAAGGAAAAGAAAATGTTCTGGAATGATAAATGTTGTTAGAAAAAGAGATGTTTCTACTGCCAGCATTTTGGGAATTTATTGTTCATGCTAGCATTATTTTTTGTATGTAACATCTATTGCCAATATAAGTTTTGAAATGATAATTGATCAAATTTTTTGTATGTAACATCTGTTGGGATCATTTATATATATATATATAATAGTGATGGAAATTTTTTGTATATTAGAAGCTAAGCAACTTGTGACATATTGAAAATGAAATAAAATTATACATTTCCAAAGTATGTTTTATTATGCTTTATTATGTTTTCAAAGTATGAAATTATGCTTTATAATGCTTGAGTGTAAATGCTAAGAACATATATAATAAAAAACAGGGTGTACTAGAAAAAAACTATATTATATGGCTTAAAAACAACCATTAAAACCATATAACATAATGAGTTGTTACATTCTTATTCAAATTATACAACCATTATGGCAAAGATAACAATTATTTTGGATCATATTATCACTACCATGTCCTATTATTAAATAAAACAATATTATCCAACTAAATATCTAGCACATTTATAAAAAAAATTTCTTTTTGCATCCTTTCTTCCATCAACCTTGGCTTTTTTCATTTGTCTTTGGAGAACCTCAATTTCAGCTTTTAATGTAGCAATTTCATTTATCAAGTCTTTAGTGCTAATTCTTAAAGACATTTTTTTCTTTACATATCCATTTTCACTATTTAGATCAACCATCATTATTCTCGATGCTTTGTTATCCTCCATCAATTTATAATTATCTTGTTTAAACCTTTTATTAGTATCTCTTAGCTCAATTATAACTATTTTTACATGTTTTTCATTTAATTCCATATCATGCCAAAAAAAAATATTCACAATGTCTAACCTACATACAATCAACAAATTCTATCCATGAGTTGTCCTAAATTATCTTGAAATATAATACAATCAAATATACCTAATACTACCATAACAAACAAAATTACATAACCAAGTAGCATTCATTCAATTTAATTAAAGAAATCTTGAGTTATCCTCATAGTACCGCATTCAAATTAACCAAACAAATCCTAAGCTTTCCTAAATGTTCATCATAAGAGAATCGTTCATTCCATCCATCATAGAAAAATCAAGTACCATTGATTATTACCTAAAAATTTTTGCAACTAAAAAACTCTTTCTTCAAGGTTGTCATCACTAGCTAATGTCACTAATGGAGCTTTATGTCCACAATAACAGTACACAAAATCACCTTTATAATTATAGGTGAAGGTTGCATGTTTTGACATATAATGAGCAAAATGAAATTATTAATAAATCAATAACTATTACTCATAATTTTAAATACTTGGTTCATCTGACCATGAACTATACTTTTTTTGTTATTTTAATTATTGTAAACAAAAATTAATAGAAAATTTAAAACTTGCCTAACTTGTTTTTTTATATTCGACATTTTCAGATTTCACTCTTCCAGATTTCAATCGATCTTAAGAATGTCCTTTAGTCATCTAGACCTCAATCGTATGCAAGCACCTCCTTAAGAACCGAGATTTCAATTTAGTACTATACTTTAGCACCCTCGAAACCTATCTACTAATTAATGCTTGGACCTTAATTGTACGCAATATTAGTTTAGTTAGATGAAATTAGAAAATGATAGCTTAGTATAAGGTATTGATCTTAAGAAATTGTGGAAAGCAAATGATGAATTTGTTGTTTTAAAGTTAATGAAATTTGGGAGGAGAAAAGAACAAAAGAAAAAAAAAAGGAAAAAAGAGAAAGAAAAACCCTGGTGTAAAAAAAAAAGATAAATGTCTAAAGTGGTGCTAATTTTTTGACCATCTGTATAAAAAAAATTATCACATCAGTATTTAAAGCCTAAGTAGACAAAAAAGTTTGCCATATATACAAAGTCAACTATCACATCAAAAAAGTCAACATCCATGTCCGCTATAGTAATGGCAACGTTAACACACATTACAAATTTTACTAAATTATACAAAAAAAAATTTTGTATAGGGATTCAATTTCTACTATTTTTAGTGGAGGGACTAATTCTACCATTTCAATAAAGTACAAAGAGCATCCATACAATTTGACCAAAGTTATTACATAAACAAAGTTAAATTAAAAGTTTAAAATACAAAGCAGACAGCTTTAGTGATTTGTTCCAAAGCATAATCCAATAATCATGAAAAATTCCCACAAACCTAATGGACCAACTATCAATCAAGCCATCTACAACAATTAAGAATGCCAAGTGAGTAAATCATCCACTATATAACCATTCATTCCATTTGGATAGCTATTAAATTTACAAAATATCATTATATGCCAAGTGAAAAATACCAAATGTGAAGAAAAATAATAGAAGGCAATGATGCAAAATGAGAAAAATAATTTAGTCAACATAGCTCATACGAATGATTATAAATTTAAAAGTAAAGAATTCAGATGAAACATAATAATATACACAACATATGAAGAAAATTAAGTACCAATAGGATGGATTAGGGATAATAGTTCCAATGCTTGTTAATTCTTTATAAAACTAAAAGGCATAGTAGAAACACACATGGTAGTTATGTTTGTTGCTTTTATCTTACTTGATCAATAACAAATTTTATTTAACAAAAGTTGATACACACATGGTGGCCTAAATGACCAACACCTTTTGTCATTTAGAGAGTTGGCTATTTTTTAAAATTGGGATAAAATTTGAGACTTAACAAAAAAAATTTCCAATCTTTGCTTTAAATAGGATCTTTTTTATGATATGAGCAACACCTACAAATAATCATTATGATATCAATTTTTAATATTATTGACTTTTTTTTAGGATTATTGCATTATCTAATATTTTGACTCTTTATCATTAAACTTAGACTACACTTTCCCTCTATCTATTTAATTATTTACTCATATAAATTATATAAGACAACCATAAAAAAGGACTACTAAATTCATTAACAATTGATGCAATATACAAAAATAAATAAGTAATAATAAATTAATTAATTGCTTTAAGTAATTGAAAGTAAAAAGAAAAATCGTTCAAAACTTAGTTGTCACCATTACTTCTTTCCAAAATCTACATTAAATTTGATTTGAGAAAAAGAAAATAAATTAGAAAAATAAAAAAAATCTTACTCACAAAACTTAACCAATATAAATTCCATTCTTGCAAATCTGTAAGTAAAAGAACAAAAGGAACGTAGTTAATTTTGAATTAGTACATTACAAATGAAAAAAAAATAATTTAACAATCCAAGTAAAGTAATCTTATCACAATAGAAGTAAAAATAACTCTACACGAAAAGTGTGTTTTAGTGAGAACTTTAATGTGGGTCAAGTGTTGACTCTCTCTAAAATTTTTTTTGTAGTAAAAGCTATCTGTAACCTTCATTGAGAGTAATTTTAGTGAATAATGTATTTTTACCTTCATTAAAAGTCATTTGTTAATGAGAATCACAAATGACCTTTACTAATTTAATATTTTTTGTGAGAATCTAAGGTTGATCCTCCTAAATTTGTTTCACAAGGGTAAATATGAAAGAGATGTGAGTTGAAAATGAATATGAATAAATTTAGTGAGGGTCATTCAAATCTCACTAAATAAAATTTATTAATTTTTATTTATATATTTTTTAAAAAATAAACAATTTAAATAAGGATTTTTGTAAATTTTGTGAAAGTCATTGTAATCTCATAAAATATATAGTTTCACTAATAACCGGTAATTAAAAAAATTTAAAAGTATTTATTATAAAAATCTAAAAAAGCAGTAAATAAAAATTTATTATCATGATTTATGATTTTATTAAGTTAATATTCAAAGGCAAAAAATTATATAGTAATTATTCATAATTTTAATAAGAGTGACTATTCAAAAGTGATCCTTGCCACATCTTTTTTATCGTGGATACAAAAAATTGAACTAACAATTTTTTTATTTAAAAAGAAGGCAAAGAAAAATTATCAATTTTTTTTCTAGGAAAGAAAAAAACATTCTTTCACTCAACCAATAAGAATTAGGGTTTCTTCCTTGCTTCTAATTTAGCATTGTCATCGACATCACCTTTGTCACCATCGTTAACGTTGTTGCCATAACTTCCATTGTCCCTCTTTTTTTTCAATAAGCCTAGTCATCACTAAGCATTAAATAGTGCTATTTCATTCCTTTTTGTTTTAGACCTCAATCACCACTGAAAATGTTCCTTGATTTTTTTCTTTCGTCATAGACAATACAATGTTGCTCCCATCCTTCCTTTTTTACACTCATATCCCCGATCTTAGTTCAAGTTCAAGTGTCATTTAAAATTCTTTTTTGATTTGGTTTTCTAATTAACTCTAAAATTTTCATAGATTTAAGTTTTTTTTTTCTCTTCATAGATAAGTTATCTCTCAAGTATCTCTCTTACAACTTTCATTTTCTTTTTTTCTTTCCCTTGTGATGTTTTATTTAATTTTTCCTTGAATCAAACAGTGAACAAGCTAGGGTAGACTCATATCACATAATACTAAGAATGGATTAACTTTCATTAATTGAGGTATAAGGGTTAACAAAATGGCCAAATGGGAAAATAATAGCAACTGTTGCTTTATTGTACTAGTAAAGATTAGTTATATGTGTTAGGTAGACAAAATAGTGATGAATTTAGAACAATGTTGCTTTTTGTTAATGAATTTTTATAAAATTATAGGTGAAAGTACTAGCTTGTTTCACCTTTATAGTATATCATCATGATCTGAAAATTTACAATTTTGATAAAGGTCGTGTTCTTATTAAGTTTTGCAATAGCTCTCTTTGCTCTTAACATCGCCATGTGACACCAACTCCTTCATTGTACTAGCATTTCACACATTGTCTTCTATATAATCTAACAGGTGTATGCCATACACATCATTATATATGTAACATCTTTATATCACTCTTTTAGCTATTCCAAAACTTGCATTAATCATTTATCAAAAGTTGTAACCTCCTCTTTTTTAACTTTGAAACCATGGCATACCTCAAATCACATTCCTTTTTTCCAGTCACATTGTAGTAATATATGTTCCACTATATATTCTTTTATCACACACAGATTGCACATAGGAGATTTCTTGCATCTTTTTTTTCATAAGTTATAGTTCCATGAGATTTTATTCATACATATTTTCCATAAAAACACTTTTATCTTACTAGGAACTATTAATCTCTACACAACTTTCTAAACTTTTTCATCAATCATATGTGAACTTGAAGGTATTATTCCCAAGCTTTCATTAGCTACCTTCTTTAATAGTCTATACCTTAATCTTACTATATACTCTCATTGATCTTTCATTGCCCATACCATTTCATCTCTACAACTTTGACCCCCTCTATGGATTTCTTAGATAGCCTCTTTCTTCTCCCTTATCCAAGGCTCAATCCTTTTCAAATTCCATTCTTTTATTTCATTTCCAAATCCTTAAAACTCCATTCCACCAATCATTTTTGATTTTGTAAGTCTTCTCAGTTTTTCTATTGTATTTTGTTATCATTACCTTTTTGCCCCCACCAGAAATTCACAATCATAGAATTTAACTCTATACAACTCTTTTTTGGGAACTTGTCACAAGACATAGTATATGTAGGAAAAACACAAGCAACAGCTTTTATTAAAATTTCCTTACCTCTTATTAATAAAGTCTTTTATTTCCAACTTTTAGCTTTGCCATCACCCTTTCTTTTATATATCCTAACACCTTAGCCTTTGATTTTCCCTATACTAGTTGGATCCCCAAGTACATCCCTAGATTGCTAACTGCTTTAATTCCCATGCAATCTTTATTTTTTTTTTAATCTTTTTTGGTACATTATTGTTAAAAATTAAACTGGACTTTTCTAAACTCACTCTTTGTCCTGAAACTTGACAATACATTTGAATTATATCAAACATCTTTTTACAATTAATAAGATTAGTTTATAAGAAAAATAGTGAATCATCAGCAAAAAATAGATATGATAGCATAAGGCATTACCTATTCAATTTAATTCTTGTAATTTTATTGCCATTAACACCTAGTTAGATCATTCTAGAAAAGACATCTATCATTATGAGAAAAAGGTAGAGAGATAAAGGATCTCTTTGTTTAAGACTCTTAGAAAAAAGAATTTTTCTATTAGGTTTTCCATTTATAATTAAATAAGAAATTGAACTAACACATTCCATAATCTATTTAATCCAAATCCTGTCAAAGCCTAATTTGGTCATGATTACTTGAAGGAATCCCTATTCCACCTTATTATATGCCTTATTCATATCCACCTTCATAGTTATCATATATTTTCCCTTTTTTTCTAAGCTTCATATGGTAAAAACTTCTTGGGCTATTAAAATATTGTCTTGTATTTGTCTCTTCCCCACAAAGACACTATAATTTTTAGTTATAATTCCACCAGAAAGGTTTCAACTTGTTCACCAACACCTTTGAAATAATCTTATGCCCATAATTGAAGAGGCTTATTGGTCTAAAGCTTGACACACCTTTTAGCCCTTTGACTTTTGGAATGAGCACAATATTAGTGTTGTTTAGTTCCTTTAACATTCTCCTAGAATGAAAAAAAGCTTTAACCATTCTAATCACATCCACCTTGATAACTTCCCAAAAATTTTGATAGAATAATCTATTAAAATCATTAGGTCCTAGTGCTTTTAAAGATTCAATTTGGAATACTACCACTATTTCTTTTTATTGCACTTCACAAGTTAATGCCTCATTCACTTTCTTAGTTATTATAGTTGAAACATAATTCAATACCTTTTCTTAATTTTTATTCCCTTCATTGGTAAACAAGTCAACATAAAAATTCCTAAAACAATATTTTATCTTATCTTTTTTATCAATCCACTTACCATTTTTTTTTTATTTTAAGAGTTTTTTAAATTGCCTCATTTATACAATAGCTTGGTGAAAAAACTTTGTGTTTCTATCACCTAAGCTCAACCAATTCCCCATTGATTTTTACTATCAATATTTTTCTTCTAGTTCCCACATTCTTCTTAATTCTTCTTTTTTCTCCATTATTACTTGGAACTCTTCCATTGTTCTTATATTCAATTGCATCTACTTTTTATGATTTTTCAATTCTTTTATCCTTCATTTATTATTATTTCTCCCTTAACTACACCACTTTTTAATAGCCTTTCACAATTCTTCAATATTTTACACAACTTGAAATGCTCTTGATCCTTGGTATTACAATCTCTAACCTTCTTTAACTATTTTTCCATATTCTTCTATATTTAACCAGATCAACTCAAACTTAAATCTCCTACGTCCTTTCTTTTTCATAAAATTTGAAAACAATACAATTGGTGAATAATTAGAATCTTTTGCTACCAAATTGAATACCTAGGTGTTTGGAAACCTAAATCTCTAATCCATATTGGCTACTACCCTATCTAATTTTTCCTTCACTACATCCCATTCTTTAACCCCAAAATAGCGTAAATAGTTATCTTTCATAATTTAGATCTTTTGACTGTAAAAATTTAGCATTTTCCTAAAACATTCCATTTTTCACTTTTTTTTTACTATTTTTTTTTCTCTTGTTCTTCCATTATATCATTAAAGCCCCCAATGCATAGCCACAAACCACTTATTTTTAATGCCTTTATCTTTATATAATCCAATACTTTCCTTAATTCTTCAAACGCTGGTGCCCTATATATCTAAAAAATTTTAACCTTTATTCCATTACTCATACATTTCATTATTATGTCTAACAAATAATTCCCTTTTTCCACCATTATAAGTTGAACATTATTTTTTCCACTACAGTGCCAACCTTTCACTCTAGCCTTTTAAATTCACACAAAACCTTTCATCAAAATGGAGCTTCTTTATTTTTTTTCCACTTTCTCTGTACCATTCTTGGTTTTCATTAAGAACATCAAATCTAGGTCATACTTACTTTTAAGTTCTTTAAGAGCTTGAACCATCAAGGCTGACCCCATTTCCTAATAGTTCCATGATAGTGCAATCATTCCCCTTTAGTGGCTATTTGTGGCTAGCCACTGTTACCTTTAGTTATCATTTTCCTCCACTCACTAACCCCTATCTCCTCTAATAAATTTTATCTTATTTTATTTAACCTACTTGGAACCTCAAACAAGTTTTTTGCTTTTATTTTCTCTTTACCACCCTTCCTAACTCACTTCTTCCTAGTTCTTATTATTCTCTTGGTGTGCATCTCCTTTCCCCTCATCATACCCTCACTTTTTATTGAACTCACCTTATTATTTATATCAACTAAAATTATCATTTCTCTTTCTTTTTTTTTTTTTTGGCTCATTTGTTCTTATTCTTCCTCAAACCCCTTTTCACCCTGTTTCAACTTCAAATTTTAAACCCTCATTGTAAGCAAATACTCATATCTTCCTACATTTTCTTTCAAATCTTCCTTTCATACTTCTCTCTCTACTTCCTTTTCATCCTCTGGTGATAGTTTCATAATATATGGGATATCACCAATATAGTCATAATCTCCCTTATTTGCTAGGTTAATCTTTCTTTTTGCAAAAAAGCTTTTTAAACTTTTCTTTATTATTTCATATCCCTTCGTTCGGACATAAGAATTTTCCAAGTTTTGGTTCAAAACTTAGGTATCTTTGTTTTTCTTATTGTTATTTGGGAAAATTATCCTAGTTTTACATGGATTATTAGGATTTTTGTTTTTTTTACTTTCATTTTTTCTTTTTCTCTTGCACTTTCTATAAGGACAGATTCTCCCAACAAATCTGAAAGTTCTTGTATTGCATGTATCCCCTTATTCTTTTCATTATACCCCTAATTTTCTGCCTTGTTACTTTTTTCCTCTTATTATCTTATCATCACTACCCCACTATTCCATCCCTTATCACCTATTTTAACTTCTTTTTCTACCCCTAAGCTTTTAGTACCTGTTATCTCAATTAGTTTATTGACTTTTTGATGAACCACTTCATAATGATTTTTTCCCCTTTTCCTAACAAACTCATTCCCTTCTTACATCACCTCTTCCATGTGCCTATCTTCTCCTCCCATCTTATACGCCACCTTCTATTTTTTTTTCTCTTTAACCCCTCATTTTTTCCTTTTAACCTTTCTCATATTTCAATTGCACCACTTATAAACTCCAAATATCTTCATCTTCCCTCATTCATCCCTCTTTCCACTTTAGACTGCTTGTCTACATGGCCCAGTCTTCTATAGTTATAACACCGGTTAGAAACCTTTTCATATTTTATCACCACTTATGTCCTTTTTGTTTTTCATTGGAACCAAAAATTCACTCAACAATTTTTTCACATTCAATGCCACCTTTATCTTTTAGAAACTTCTTCCAAAACACTTACTAATCAATAGATCTTCTACCTCAATCATCTTTCCTAAATTTTGTCATTAGAATCTCACCATTCTGTTTAGTGATCATATCCACAAGTAAATTATGAATTCGTACCCAGAAAGTACTAATTAGTAATTAGTGGACAGAGCATTTGGTTCAATATTAATCTAGGATCCACTTGTCAAAAAATAAGATTAAAATCTTTTATTTTTTAAAGTAAATAGCGATTAACAATAAAGAGCACATTACTTACAAATTTTTTTATTATAATAGTATAATTATTTAATCACAATAAAAAATAATGTAAGGGTTATAAGTGTAAAATCCATATAAAATTTTAATAAATTCCACACAATTCTAAATTATTATTAATTAATTATACTATAATTATTATAAATAAAATATTCTCTTAACAATATATATTAAGTTTTTGCCCACAAATAATATATATAACTAATGTAAATGTAGATAAACAAAAAATAAAAAAATCTTATAAATAAAATAATTAGTAACATCTAAAAATGATCATGAATAGAATCAATCCTTTGAAAATACAAACCTAATCAATTCCGATAGTTTGTTAATATAATATTTTATTTTTAAAATAAAATACACAATTTATACTAATTTTTGGTATTTTAAAAAAATAAAAATACAACATCGCTTATTAATTAAATAATATTCTTTAGCATAATGTGAGCTTAAAAGTATAAACCCGAGCACAACATATAGACCAAGTTAATGGAAAAGTGGAGACGCAAGTGATAATTTTATTTTCTAAGTCTTAAAAAAAAATGTTAAGGGATGAATACAAATTGAAAGATGGTGATTGAAAAAATTGAGTTCTTTATATCGTAAATAAAAATCACACTCTAAATATTATGACAAAATTTATATGCCCTTTTTTTTTTATCAAAATCAAAGTCAATAATCATGTAATCGATCAATAACAAATTGAAATTTCAATTTTAATAATTAAAATTCAAAATTCGACTAATTTCAAATGCTAAGTCAAAGCACTGAAACGAGATAGATGTAACATAATTTGGTCTAAGCATTCACATATGAGGAACTCTATCACCCGCAGCGGGCAACATATGGTAAAATAAAACTAAAAATCAATGCGCATTTTATATAATTCTTGATTGATGGATGTGGTTGATGCATGGATGCATGCACATGCCACAATTTACCATCCCATGGAAATAAAAAGGAATAAAAAATACACAAAAACAATTGAAGAGAAAGAATAGCATTTGACTTGATTTCGGAAAAAGAAAAAAGTTAGTGGGGAAGGGAATGGAAAGGAAAAAACTAGAATTGGATCGAATACAATTTTGACGTCCGCAAGGGCAACACAAACCCTCTCTTATTTTCTCTCTCTATTTTTTTTCTCTCTGCGGTTTCTCTCTCTAGGATACAGCGAAGAAGAACTGGGCACATAGACAAGAAGAATATTGAAGTGAAGTAAAAAAGGAAGCTAAGAAAAGAAGAATTGATTGAGAGAGAAGAGAAAAAGGTTTTTTTGTTTTTTGTTAGTAAGATATAAAGATATTTCATTGCTTCAGTTTATTCAAGCAAAAAATAAAAGAATTGAAGTGATAAGAGAGTTTGAAAAATTGGGTGTTTTGGGATATATTTTGATTGAAATTGAAGCTTTGGAGATTTAGAAGACTTCTCTTTGTTTAACGGTGGGAATTTTTAATAATGGTAAGTCTTTTTAAATCTTTTTAGCTCTACCCTCTTACTATTTTCTTGTTTACTTTAATACCCATTTGTTGTTTTAGTCATCCAAAGTTTTGGATCAGTTGATTTGTGTTGCTAAGGGCTTACAGCTATGAATTTAGTTGGTTTTTTTTTTTTTTTAGTTTTTATTTAGTTGAGCATTAGTTTTTGTTTTGGTTTAGAAAAATTGCAATTTATTATTATTATTATTATTATTTCTATTATTATTATTATTATTATTATTATTATTGTTATTACAGTTTAACATTTTGAGCTTGTCAAGTTGATTTTGGTAGGTTTCTTTAATTTAACTAAAATTTTGTTGATTTTTGATGAGTTTTGTGAGATTTTTAGATTTGGGTTTTGCTTTGATTAGAGTTTGATTTTTATGGTTAGCGAGATTCTAGGGTTTATTTAAGTTTTAATTTTTATGCTAATTGTTATTAAAATTATTTTTAAAGGATTTATGTTGCAGTGGATCTGAAAATTCTTATTTTTGTATTTAAGGATTCATGCCAAAACCATTCCAGTGTTGGTTGTCTTATGGAGAGGGTGTAATTTTAGAATGCTCAGAATCAGAGCTCCTTCTTGAGCTTCCGTTTTATTTGGTCTTGGCCTCTTGTATTGTGGAACAGAAAGCTATATGCTCAGGCACAGAACTTACCACTTCTTATTTGTGCACAATGAGTATGAAGCTGAAAGCAGTTTAGTTGGGGATAAACTGTTGACTACATTGTGCTCTACTGCTGTATTTTTATGTTTTTCTATGTAACTTTTGTTTATTATTTAATTGAATTCATGTTGTTTTAGATAGTTGTCCCAGTTTTGTGAGTGTTAGATAGTGATTCTTGAAACATGGTACCATCGGGGCCTTCTACTCCTATAGGTGGTGCGCAGTCTATTCCACCTTCACTTTTGCGGTCAAATTCAGGGATGCTAGGAGCCCAAGGGGGTGGTCTTCCTTCTCAAACTGGATTCCCTTCATTAGTGTCACCTCGCACTCAGTTTAATAATATGAATATGCTTGGGAATGTGCCCAACGTGTCTTCCCTTCTTAATCAGTCATTTGGAAATGGGGGTCCAAACCCTCATTTTTCTGGTCCTGGGAGTAGCCAGCGTGGAGGAATTGTCTCTGGGGCCGAATCTGATCGACTTTCAAATGTAGGTAATGGGATGGGGTTTAATGCTCCCTCATCATCATTTGTGCCATCAAACATGGCAAACCCTGGTTCGTCTGCTCAAGTTCAAGGTCAGCAATTTTCAAACCTTTCTGGTAACCATATTTTACCAGATCAACAGCAGTCCCAACAAGTCGAGTCGCAACATTTCCAACATGGTCAACAAGCAATGCAACAGTTCTCTACCTCTCACAACAACCAACAAGGGCAGCAGCAGCAGCAACAGTTTCAACCTATTAGAGGAGGATTGACTGGTGCTGGGGCTGTCAAATTGGAGCCACAAATGACTAATGATCAGCATGGCCAGCAGCAACAGCAACAACAATTGCAATCATTGCGAAATCTTGCTCCAGTGAAACTGGAACTACAGCAAATCCCACCTATGAGAACTTTGGCACAGGTAAAAATGGAACCCCAACATTCAGATCAGTCATTGTTTTTGCATCAACAACAGCAGCAGCAACAGCAACAACAACAGCAGCAGCAGCAGCAGCAGCAACAGCAACAACAACAGCAGCACCAGCAGTTACTTCACATGCCACGGCAGCCCTCACAAGCTGCTGCTGCCCAAATTAATCTTTTGCATCAACAAAGACTCTTGCAGCTTCAACAACAACACCACCAACACCACCAACAGCAACTTTTGAAAGCAATGCCTCAGCAAAGGTCTCAATTACCACAGCAGTTTCAACAGCAGAATTTGCCTTTGCGATCACCTGTGAAATCAGTCTATGAGCCTGGGATGTGTGCCCGGCGTCTGACACATTACATGTATCAGCAACAACATAGACCTGATGTAAGATCTCCATGGCGTGAAGATCTTTTTCCACATGTAATTCAGTGGCTTTGTGGATGTAACTCTCCTGTTTTAATGTAGGACAACAATATTGAATTTTGGAGAAAATTTGTTGCTGAGTACTTTGCTCCAAATGCCAAAAAGAAGTGGTGTGTTTCTATGTACGGAAGTGGCCGTCAAACAACTGGTGTTTTCCCTCAGGTCTGTTTCTGAGAAAAACTTGCTGAAACTTCTGACTCTGAACATCATTTAATGGTGTCATATGTAATTGAATGAGGTTAATTATCTTTAGAGCTTTATGTCTTTGCTAGTTTGCTGTATGCCCCATAAATATTTATAGATGAAATTTCTCCTTAGAGTCTTTGTGCTCTGCACATGTCATCAATATCTTTCTATGTTTATGTTTTTTCTTTTTTTAATAGCAAACTATTTATGCAAAGGATAATTAAACTGTTGTAAAAAATGTTACAGGATGTATGGCACTGTGAAATATGCAACCGCAAGCCAGGACGTGGTTTTGGTATATCCTCTTCTTGATTTTTTGTCTCTTTTTGTTGTTGTTCCTCTTTCTTTTGGGTTACAGTCAATCGACTAGTTTGCCATCTTATATTAGCGTGATTAATACATAGTAGTTCTTTTTTTGTGGTGTCAACGAACTAGATTGTCATCTTATTCTGGCTTAAATTGGTATATATTGGTTTCTTGTGGCTAATTTATCCATCATGCCTACACACACACACACACACACACACACATCTCTAATATCGTTTATGATGGTTTCAGAGGCAACTGTTGAGGTTCTACCTAGGCTTTTCAAAATTAAATATGAAAGTGGTACTTTGGAAGAACTTCTTTATGTTGATATGCCCCGTGAGTATCAGAATTCATCTGGTCAAATTGTCCTGGACTATGCAAAAGCAATACAAGAAAGCGTTTTTGAGCAACTTCGTGTCGTTCGTGATGGACAGCTTCGGATAGTTTTCTCACCAGACCTGAAGGTTATAAATTGAAGTAATAGCTTTTTATCAACTTTGAACTTTTTGAGGCCTTATTAACTTAGTTTCTTGCTCTTTTATTTCTTCCATCAGATTTGTTGTTGGGAATTTTGTGCTCGGCGCCATGAAGAACTCATCCCTAGAAGATTGTTGATACCTCAGGTTGTGATCAAATAATTTCTCTATCGGTTGAGAATGTAACATTTATGCTATTGATTTGTGTGCATGGTATGCCTGAACTGTATGAAACCTACGGAGCCTGGGTGTTTTGAGTTTATATGCAATACCTTGTTACTTACATCTAATGCTTCTTTTATATTGAATGGTATGAGTTGAAACTTTTCGTTGCTGCATACAACTGCTTATCCTTTTTTCATCCTTGCAAAGATAATACAAGCCTATGACTCTAAGGTGGTAAAAAAATGTTACAATGTCATCACTTTCGCTGGTATTTTATGCTTACATTTGCTCTAGGCATTATGATTTCCATCTGAGGATTTGATGAAGAATAAAAGATCATCTACTCTTTCTATTTCTTTTTATGCTGCTTTTATATGATTTTTATTTCAAGATGTTGGAATGTCTTTCTACTTTATGATTGGCTGCTTGAAGATTCCTTATGCACTATTCTTGCAATCTTGAAATATCATATGAATGATGATGATGATGCTGGGTTTCCATTTTTTTTCTTCATATTTTCCGTAAAATCAGGAGTAAATTCCTTTCTCTTTTGTAGAATCTTTACTGGTTGTTATTTTGTGTTCATTGGATTGTAAGAGTATGATTGTAAGTTGCAGTTATTTTGTATTAGTGGTGTTTGATGGTGGTAATGTGGGTTGTATAGGTAAGTCAGCTTGGGGCCGCAGCTCAAAAGTATCAAGCAGCAACCCAAAATGCATCAACAAATTTATCTGCTCCAGAGTTGCAGAATAACTGTAACTTGTATGTCCTTTATTATTGTGCCTTTTATGATTGAATGGACCATTCTATCCTTTTTATTTGGTGGTTTGGTTGATAGCTCTCTCCTTTCTTTCTTTTTCCTCTTCTAGTGTGTGCATGCCATGTGTGTTCCTCTTTCTCATGACCTAGTTATACGTGCTGTTTCAGTCACTTACACTTGTGTATTGATGTTGCCAATTATGTTAGTGGATTTTGCTAACTAGTGCCCTTAAGGCACTCTTTAACGTTACTATATAAAGTAATATCTTCATCCAATGCATTGGAAATCATGAATAAAGTTATCGACTATTTCATTTAATACAAAATTTTTACTATGAATGGTATATTAACTAACCTTAAAGAGTGCCCTGATGGCACTTCTTAGCAAAACCCTGTGTTAGTTTGGAAACTCTTTCTTTTGGGTAAAGCATATTTTTTTTTTCAGTTTTATTTGCTATGTTTAATACACATCATCTCTATTAATTAAAAGTAGACAAGCGGTTTAAAGCTTTGAAAATATATACAGATTGAAACCTGTTTTTATTCCTGCTTGGGTAACAATATATGAGGGTGGTCGTCGATTATCTTCCTTGAGTACATACTTTTGGTGTTCTTAATTAGATGATCTGCATTGAAGATGGCATAGAAGAAGAATATTATAGTTGTGTCTGTCTCTTCTTTCCTTTTTTTTTTTTTTCCCTAATGATAGTTGAAGTATTATAGTTATGACTAGATGTTCTTTATTATGCCTTCCGTGATATTTAAGGGATGCATGCTAAACATTTTATAGGCTGCAACACGCATGCCCTTGAGCGCATAGCTTGATGAGGTTTAGAGAATTACATCACATAAAAATGTTGGATATGTGGCGGGCAAGAAAATATGATTATAGGATTTAATTTGATGAGAGAAGATAGTTTTCCTTATAGATTTTGGTTGAATTGTGGTGGAAATGATTGTGCTCTTAAGCAATGAAACAAAAGCAAAAGGATAACACCTGTCTTCTAGCCCTGAGCTGTGGAAAATTTTCATGAATAATATATAAACTTGGGTTAGGGTGGGAAATTGTTTTGTTTTATTATCGAATTGGTTGTCTGGCTATAAGGATTTTCCTGGGTTCCAACAGTAGGAAGGTTGCTAATCTGAAATTGTGCTGGAAAGTAAAGATTGAGAAAAAGAGATAAAAGGTCTAGGTGTCACACATTTATTTCCAGAGGCTTCACACAATAACTGTTTTGAAGGCTTTATACCCGGCATAACAGTGTTAGTTCTGCTTCATACGACCCAAAAGCAGGAAAAAGATGGTGAAAATCATGCACACTTGTTCCTTTATTAATTGAAAGTTATATGCAAATTGAAAGTTATATGCAAATTTGTAGAGTTCCAGTAATCTCATTCTTGTCACTGGGGATCAAGAATAGCACATTAACAAACTTCCCTTAAACAGTTCCTGAACTGAAAATCAAATCAAACAAACATGTGAACCTAAAATAGGGTTCTCAAATTCAAAATCTGCAACTTTTGTACCTGAAAATTACCAGAGTAATGATGATTGCATGAAATAGAATGAAAATAACTACCTTCTGTCTTAAAGATCATAGAAATGTATATTTCTAACATCAATTTCAGCTTAAATAAGACCCTAAATTAGTCCAACATCAAATAATGGCCATAATTCCAAAGTTTCTTTTAATTTAATCTCGGCTTCACTTAAAGTCATTGTTGTCTGTTTCACAGTAGGCTTGTACTTTAGTCTCTTTACAGATATCTTAGATGCTTCATTTTGATAGATTCTGGTTAGGAGTCTTAGTCACACACTGACATGCACACACTTAGGTATATAAAATCAACTTGCAGTGCATTAATCTATTTATTTTTTTAATTTAAATAATAGTAATATCTATTATCTATATGTGTGACCTCTACTGCTGGCATGGATTTCTAATTAGCTATTAATAAACTTTAGGTTTGTAGCATCAGCTCGGCAATTGGCAAAGGCCTTGGAAGTGCCATTGGTAAATGATTTGGGTTATACGAAGAGATATGTACGGTGTCTTCAGGTGATTTGCTGCATCTGCTTACAATAAAATTGGATATTGGAGAGATGTATTCTTATATTTTGGATTTTTTTTGCAAAATAGTTTCCTCTTTACTTTGTTAATATTTGTTATTAATCTGCTTTGTGTTTTTCGCTGTTCTCATTTCTAATTTGAACTTTGTATTGGGAATTTTTTTTCTGCTACATTTGGTTGATGATGAAATTTGTTTAATCATGTAATGGGGTCTTTGTCCTAGTGGCTTCTGGATATTGGCTGAACAAAATCCGTACAGAGATTTTGTTCATAACTGTGCCAGCAAATGCTTCTACTTCTTTTGGGGAAAACAGATGCCATGCTCTACCTTTTTCCAAAATTTTGTTTTGTTTCTAAGGCAGATTGATGTCCTTTATAACCTTTTATTTTACTTGGCGGTTTTTCCAACTATAAATTACTAATTTCACAATCTTCTGAAGTTCTTGTGGATCCATAAACGTACTTCCATCATCAAAGTGTTCTAGCAGTTGCATGTTATGAAGATTAAGTGTAATGCCATGTTATTGAGATGTACCTTAATGAGTAAAATGTTTGTTATCATGGTATGACAATGGGAAAAACTAAAATGTGAAGATGAGTTTTACAGTTGTATCTCCTTATTGAAAATGTATGCTATTGAAATGTACATAGCCTACTAATGTACTGTTTCTGTTTTTGTTGGGGGTTTTAAACAGATATCTGAAGTTGTTAATAGCATGAAAGACTTGATTGATTACAGTAGAGAAACAAGGACTGGACCCATGGGTAAGTTTTGACAAGCTATCTGTTACTAAATTTATTTTATTTTCTCATTGGCATTTTTTTAAATATATATTTTAAATGCTCGGAAGTACTGATCCAGCTATCCCACAATAGTTCTTGAGAGTTTCTATTACCATCCATTTTCTATTGGTTTACCTTTAAACTAATTTCCAATGGGAGTTCTATAAAGCTGATTTACAGCTGTAGATGCTACAGCCCTTTGATATTGTTCTTGTTTTTTAATTTTGGACATTTAAGGGTTATTTGTTTCTGGCGATTAGCAGTCCAATGTGTTTGTTTAGTTGTGCCATTGAAAATATTGTATTGCAGGATATAAAATTTGATTTGTTCATATTTCACCTTGTGCTTTTTTCAAATAGTGTGAGAAATTATTTTTCTTTTATAGATTAGTTAGAATATTACCTTTTATTCTATTGTTTGTGGTTGTTTCAGTTATGAGATTGTTGAGCTGCCTAGTATATTCCTACCATTTGGGTTGATATTGGATAATATTTGGTTTTGTACATGTAAGGGTCATACGTGCACAATACATGTTTGTTAAAACTAGAATTGGACACACCCACTATGTGGGTGAAAAACATGATATTTTAAAAGAAAAAATTGTATATTTTGAAAGAGATTAATATGTAAAACAAAATGTAAGCAGTTTTTATTTAAAGTGAAATGAGTGGATAGTTTTTTCTAAACACAATAACACATCTGAAACAAAAAAAAAAAAAAAAACCTTATAAATAGAATGACATAAATACCCCTTATTTTATGTTTTTGTTTTTTTTTTTGTTTTTTGTTTTTTTTGGTAATTTCGTTGCCTGAGTTGATGTTACTTGATTTGTGATACCAAATTCAGTGAGATACTTTAATAATAGTGTGGATATCTCCTATTGATCTGAGGGATGTGAGATGCCTTGCAGGCTTGTTTAGAGCTGGGGTTAATGTTTAGGGCATTAGTATGGAATATGGGGAGTGTGGTCTCAACTCTCAAGTCCTTGAAGGAACATTTATAATTTATTTACATCAATAAGATTGTTTCCAACCTTAAAAGAAAAAAAAAAAATGAAGAATAAGACCTTTCAATTAACCTTTCTTGTAGCTGTAGGCCATTGAAACCCTTTGGCTTTGGGGGATCATTTTGTTGCTTTTTCATTCTATTTCACCTTGACCAACTTAGCTCCAAATTAAGAAAGCTGTGGGAACACAGAAAATAATAGGTTTTCCATTCAACTAGCCCAGATTCATTTGTTAGTAATGATACAACAGTCTTATTAGATGTGAGATTATATAGGCATTGCATGTCATCTTTATAATGCTTCCTATTTATGTCAGATGATGCTTAATGCTACTTGCTGGAGGTCACAGGCATTTGAAGGAAATTGAGAACTCAGTTGAATCAATATATGTTGTGAGTAATAACTATGAATCTAAAGAGGATTTAGAGAGCAAGAAGAAAGATGTTCATGTTGTGGTGAAGCCTAAGATAGTTGGTAATGCAAAAATTCTAGATAGAGAATAAAGAAAGCTGCAATCGATCTTTCAGCAGGCACTGGGTTGGAAGAGTGAGAATGCATAAGTGAGGGGCTGTTAAGTCTTTATTCTTTTATCTAATTGAAATAGTTACTTAGGTAAACAGTTTGATGTTTGAATGTCTATTGTTATTGCAGTTATTTAGGAAATACAGACATGACTGTTCCTGAAACATGTGGTTTTGATCTTTCGAAGGAAAGCTGATTTTGTATCACTATAGGGAATTGATATATTTTGCTTCTGGCATATAACCCTACAAGGGAATTGGTTGAGCACGATTATCTTCACTCTCCAGACCTCTTATAAAGCTCTAATTCTGCTTTAGATTATCATTCTCAACCGTAGCTTCTCTAGCTCAATATGAATGTAGGTTTGTTAAAGACTTACTCCCTCCGGTGCAAACTGCAAGCTACTCTGCTTCCAGGGTAGTGATGGAGGTTTTCTTTATTTTCCCTATGATTGCAAAATAATGATTACAGTGTAGACAGAAATAAGAACTATAAACATGTGTAGCTTCAGACTCATTTGTTATCATGTTGGCTCAAAAATGTCTGAGCAGGCCTGTTAATCTCGTTTGTTTTGTTTTTTCTCAGAGAGTTTGACTAAGTTTCCTCGAAGGACAAGCACTTCATCTGGTTTTCATGCTCAAGCTCAACAGCCTGAGGAGCGGCTACAACAGCAACAGCAACAGCAGCAGCAGACATCGCAACAGCAAATGATGGCCCAGAGTTCTAATAGTGATCAAAGTTCTGCCCAGGCCACTAACAATGGTGGGGCTAATGTAAATAACTCTCTTAATGCAGCATCTGCATCAACACCTGCTGGCGCCATTGTTGGGCTTTTACACCAGAATTCCATGAACTCCAGGCACCAGAATTCTATGAATAATGCAAGCAGTCCCTATGGTGGAAATTCTGTTCAGATTCCTTCCCCTGGTTCCTCTGGTACAATACCGCAAGCACAACCAAATCCTTCTCCATTTCAGTCACCAACACCCTCCACATCCAATAATCCTCAAGCTCAACATGGTGCCTTAGCAGCTTCTAGTCACATGAGCTCTGCAAATTCTCCTGTGAATATGCCCATGCAGCAGCCAGCTCTTTCTGGTGAGGTTGATCCAAGTGAATCACAAAGCTCTGTTCAGAAAATCATTCATGAAATAATGTCTAGTCAACTTAATGGCACAGGTGGTCTGGTTGGCGTTGGCACTCTAGGCCATGATGTGAAGAGTGCAAATGGATTGTTGCCAACAGGTAACAATACGGTTCTCAATGGTGGCAACGGTTTGGTGGGGAATGGAACTGTCAACAATAATTCCGGTATTGGTAGCAGTGGGTTTGGTTCAATGGGCGGTGGGCTTGGCCAGTCTGCTATTGGAATCAGAGCTGCTATGGGTAATAACCCTGTCACGAATGGAAGGGTAGGCATGACACCAATGGCTCGGAATCAAGGTATGAATCACCAACAACAGGATTTGGGGAACCAGCTGCTTAGTGGTATAGGAGCAGTTAATGGTTTTAATAATCTTCAATTTGATTGGAAACCTTCCCCATGAAAGGATGTCCGAAAGCTGATGGTTTTTCGATTATAGCTGCTTTTCTGCAGCGTGAGAATCGGGCAGAATTGCCTCTGGCCCTGGCTGAATCATGGTACAACTATATGACAGATCAAGGGCTTCCCTCCCACTTTGTGTACTAATTTCAGAAAAGTGAAACATATAGCTTAGTGTTTTATCAATGAAATGTTAAAAGTATCTTTAAGTCGCGCCAATTCTCAAATTTGTTTTCCCTGATTATTTATGGTTAATGACACCGCTTGCCCGCCAGTGGCCCTGATTGAAATTGTCGAAGGGATGAATGTGTAACGCACGTGTAGTTCCTGTTGTTTCTTGGGGGGCCCATTATGTAAACCTGAAAACGCTTTTTTGCATGCTACGCCTACAAAACGAATGCGATACTATATTAGGAATATTGACAGTTAAGCATCTGACACCCCTCCCCTCCTTATTTTGCCTTGTTTATGAACGATGCTGATCCTCAATCTTGGTCATGCACTTCAACTCATAAAACAACAGAAGTGGCTGCTTGTTTGCTAAAGTACAAAATCGCTTTCAATCAAATAGTAATCTCCAATGATTTATTATTGGAAATCAAGTGCAGGTTCCCTGAGCGTCCGGTAAGGATGGATGAGTAGTACAAAATTGAGTGTGCCATAAGCGTTTTCCTGAAGGTTCTCTATCAATCTTCGCATTTTTAATACATTTGTTGACTTGGAGTCTTCTATCTTTAAGTACCTGATTTATTGACTGGGAGTTGGGACCATCGAGGCCGGACCTCCAACTATGCTTCAAAGTAGGGGCTAGTAATTAAGGAAAGATTGGTACGTATGGATGCTCTTCCCTACTTTTATCAGGTGTTTTTTAAAGACAAATTTGCTATCAAATCGACAATTCTGGGCGTAATTGACTACTAAAACACACTCAACTCTTTCCATAATTATTGACTTTAGAAGGCACAGGCTTGACAGTTAACACTTCTTATTAACGCTGAGCCACGCCAGCCACTTTACAATGCAAACCGAGTCTATAAATAATGACAAAGCATAGTAATAAAACTTTGCTAAAATTAAAAGCAAAGCTATGAAGAAGCACAGTCTTCACTGTGAGACCAGGCCCAAAGCCGACGAGCATACCCCACAACAACCCTTCCCCAGTGGTGGGCTTGCCTTCATTGATTATTTCCTCATTTCATCCAAAACAAATAAAACGCTTGGACTCCACATTTTTTCATATTCTCCCAGCAGGGCCTTAATCTTGTTTCTTGACAACCCAAGATTTTCTTCAACTCCTCTGAGAACAGCTGGGCCACCAGATGATCTATATAAAAGTAAAACAACCCATTCCAGTCGTCCATTCCAATTGTAGTACCGAGCGGTTCAAGCAATACAAGCAAGCATCGCTCCAAGAAGTTATCAAGGACCTTAGGTAGCCATGCCCATTTTCACGTATGTTTCCTACTGTTCAATCTTCAGAATCAGGTATAATGTCTGAGTTGCTGATACAATTCGACACGGGCTCGATTGTGGTGGTGTCAGGACCAGCACCAACAATTGCAGCTGCAGCCCCATCAGCAAAAATTGCTGACCCAACAAGTATATTAAGTGGGTATCATAGTGCATGGAAACTCATCATTACCGTGAGCTCGGACTCCTCAGAGTATACAATAAGAACACGGGCACCGGTATTTTTCTCTGCCAGATCCTTGGCAAGACGAAGGGCAGTCCCAGCGCAAAGCAACCTCGTTGATCAATCAGAAACCTTTGAACACTAGGTCTTTGGCGAATTTGCTTAACAAGCTGGTGGTCGGCCCTGGGCATATTTATCCCTGTCGATGTTGATAGTTTTTTTTTATTATACAAATAAATTTTAATTTTGTATAATCTTAATATTCAAAGTCTTAGAATATGATAATTTTCATAATTTTTTAATTAAAAAGAGATCATACCTTAATCCATTATAACTTAAAAAATATTTTATGAAACATTTTATTTCTCTCACTTGACCTTTGTAATTTTTTTACATATTTTCTTGATGAATAGAAATTATCAATATATAGGCAAAGACGAGCAATTTTTCATTTATTCTCTAATAGCATTTATTAATACATTCTATGAGTTATTAGCAAAATAACACTCCAATTTGTATTGATCAATGAGATATTTAGCTTCCATTAATTATCAAACCATAAATATCATTTAATTAAAATAAAAGATATTACTCAAAGTTAGATAACGACATGTTGGCCATGATATCTAACATTCTTCTACTCAGCTTACATAGAATTATTCAACTTTATGGTTTAATAATAAAATATAATGTGGATAATATAAGCAAAGTCCTTTCTTTAATGATCAAATCATAAATCATCATTGAGCAAAAAATAATAAGAATAATTGCGGTTGTATTTCATTAGTTTGATATAATCCTTTCTATGTATCACATTGTTAATTTTATACTTAACATAACCTTTCATGAGAGATGTTATAATGTTCCAATAATGTCTTCGTTAAGGACAAATCTTGCTCATATTCATATATTTCAATTATGTATATTACTAACATAATTGAATAGGATGCATTAATATCTTAGAAATAATACTTAAAAGATCTCAGAGTGTCAAATTCATTAAGAATATAAAACTTTATCATAATGTCAATAGTAGCTTTTAATAATGCTCTTTTTTTTTTGGACATATTCATTAGATGTCTTTGGTGGTAAACCTTTCGTTGATAGATTTGCAACTATAAGATTATTGCTAATGTGTTCAATTGACACTTTTTGCTTTTGGGCTTTTTTTTTAACAGCAAAGTAATTCAATTTCATATGTTTAGCACATTTTGAATACTTGTTTCAAAAAAAAGAAGATTGTTGCAACGTTATCACATTAAATTTTTAGTAGCTCGGCAATACTGTCGACAATTTCAAATCCTAAAATAAAGTTTCATAGCCATAAACCATGAACTGTGGCCTTAAAGCATGCCACAAACTTAGTTTCCATAGCGGATAGAGCAATAGAGTAATGATAGACTGCTTTGCACTTTTTCATGAAATCACTCTATCGATTAAGAGAAACAAATAGCCAAATGTGAATTTTCTGATATCAATCACCTAGCAAAATCTGAATCCAAATATCTTATCACCTTAAGATGATTGGATCTTTTATAAGTGAGCATGTGATCTTTCATTCATTGCAAGTATCTCAATACTTTAATACTTGCTAATCATTCTTAAACTAAAACTAATGTTTGGTTTGGTACAAATTTGGGCATATATCAAGCTTTTAATAATAGCATGATGCATAAGGAGTTTATTCTATTTGTTTGTGTTCCAATTCATTTTTTGGGCATTGTATAGGCTCGATTTATTTCCTTTTGAATTGGAACAAAACTTGTAGAACATTATTCCAATTTAAATCTCTCTAGAACTCTATTAATATGTGTTTTCTAAGACAATCCTAACAAGCTTATGACTACCACAGAATATTTCAATTCTAATTACATAGGATGCCTCGTCCATATCCTTAATTTTAAAATTCTTAAAGAGAAATTTCTTAGTCTCATCCAATAAGCCAAGATCATTAGTAGAAAGCAAAATGTCATCAACATAAAAAATTAAAAATATAAAATAACTCCCATTAACCTTCAGATATATACATTTATCAATAATGTTTCCTTTAATCCAAAAAAAAAAAAATAATGTCATTGAATTTAAGATACCATTGTCAGAAAGTTTGTTTTAAGTCCATATATTGACTTTTTAAGTTTACACATCATGTGTTCTTTTTCTTTAATTGAAAAATCCTCGGGCTATTTCATGTAAACTTCTTCATCTAAATTTCCATTCAAAAAAGCTATTTTCACATCCATTTGATGTAACTCTAAGTCATAATGAGCCACTCTTATCATAATAATTTGAAATGAGTCATTTTTAGAAATAAGAGAAAATGACTGTTTATAGTCAATGCCATCATTTTGAGTAAAACCTTTTGCAATAAGTCTAGCCTTATATTGTTTAATATTGTCATTCGAGTTGCGCTTGGTCTTGAAGACCCATCTACACCCAACTCTTTCACAACTTTCATGCAATTCAATAAGATCGTAAACATCATTATGATATATTGATTCAACTATTCTTTCATGGTATCTTAGAATTAACATTTTTTATAACTTGTGAAATTGCAATTGAATCTTCATCAATTCATAAATTAAATTTTGACCCTTGTTGATAAACCATATATTCATTAGAAATAATAGATCTCTTTTGCCTTTGAAACCTTTTTAATGTTATCTCATGTTTTTCATGCATTGCATGTTCATTAGCAATAATTTCATAATAGGGTGTTTGATCATTTATTTGTTGTTCTTATAAGTTGTTAAAACTATTCAACAACTATAAGAATAATAATTTAAGAAGAAGTTATAGGAAAAAGAGTTTGCATTCTAACTTCTTGAAGTTTTACTTTGCGTGGTTCCACACTATCACTCATTTCGTGATTTTTAATGAAACTAGCATTTTCAATTTTAATAAATGGCTAGGATAGTACAATATATACCTATTAGATTTTTCTAGATAACCAATGAAAAAAGTATTGATTGTTCTTGAATCCAATTTTTTCTTATGTGAATTATAAATTCTTAATTCTACGTGCAACCCTAAACATGTAAGTGCCCTAAACTGGTTTTTTTTTTGTCCATAATTTAAAGGAGTTTTTGGAACTGTCTTACTAGGAATCCTGTTTAACAAATATATGGTTGTTTTCAAATCATGCATCCTTAATGATAAGGGTAAAAAAGAATTGCTTAACATACTCCTAACCATGTTAATTAAAGTACAATTATGTTTTTCTACAACACCATATTGTTGTAGTGTACCTGGCATTGTGCATTGAGCACATATGTCATGCTTTTCAAGGAACTTAGCAAATGGACTAAGACATTGTCTATTTTCATCATACCTTCTAGAATATTCACCATAATTGTTAGATTTAAAAAATTTTACCTTACAACCTAATTGTTTTTTAGCCTTATTAATAAATACCTCTATGGCATTTACTGATTGAGATTTCATGTACTAAGTAAACATAATCATAACATTACAATTTGTTAATAAAGGTGATAAAATACTTTTCTCCACCAAAAGATGGAACATCAATAGGTCCATAAATAATAGTGTGTATAATCTTAAGGAGTTGTTTGCTTTTTGTGGCTGTTTTTTTAATTGTGTGTTCTCCTTTAATACAATCCATACAAATACCAAGATTAGTAAAATCCAAATTAAGAAAGATTTCATTTTTTTTATTAATTTTTTAATTTTTTCCTTGTTTATGTAACCCAAATGTTTATGCCACACGTAAGCAAAATTTTCATTCATTAAACCAAATTTAGTACCAACATTATGATGTAATGTCAACAAGGTTTCTGTAAAAAAATTATCAAGATTTAATTTGTATAGACCATCACATAGAATATTGAAGCCAATAAAATAATTATGTTTAAATAAACTAAAACATCTATTTCTAAACTTAAAAGAATATTCAAATGCTTCAAGTTTAGACAAAGAAACTAAATTTCGAGAAATAGAAGGAACATAAATAGTTTGAAAAAAATCTAAATGGTGTCTAGTATCAAAATTAAATTATAGGTTCCAATGGCTTCGATTGGAGCTCTGACTTGGTTTCCTATAAAAATAAAATTTTTATTTGGATTTATGGTTTGGGTCGTAAGGAATCCCTACATCGTATTTGAAACATAAGTGATACAATCAGAATAAATCCACCAAGTGTTATAAGGGACTTTTCCTAAATTTGATTCAAAACATATGAAAGAACTTGGTTTACTTTTCCTTTTGCGCCATGCCTTATGTTTCAGGGAGTCTTTCTAATAGTATTTAGATTTTTTGTAGAAATGACACTTATCTTTCCTTTGTTCTTTTTTGGTTGGATTTGGATGGATGACGTATTAATCTTTAGTGATCCTTTATTGCCCTTTCCATTTTGTTTTTCTAGTTTCTTTTTAGCTCTTAGTTGGCCCATGAGATTAATTGAGTGAATTTTCTTACTTCTTAAGCCTTGCTTCTTCCTGAATAAGCATACTTTGTAGTTTAGTTTCTATCATAACATATACATTTAAGAACTAACCCATTAGACATAACATACGGAGTCACCACTAATCTTTTTTAATTAGGTATGATTAGACACCTAAGTGAATCTATCTCTTCTAAAGCTACCTTAAGCTTGACTACGACTCCCTAAAAAGAATAGGTTTTGGTCTTCTAAACAAAATTAAGTTCGAGAGTTTAGTTACATGTAAGATTATAACACCCTTATAGTGTCCATCCTAAAATGGTACCAATTAATCTTTAATTATCTCTTTAGCCTTAATTAAAATGGTCCTAACTTACTCTTATTATTTGTTATTTTTGTTAATTTAAATATTTTAATATTGGATATATTTTTAGTTTTCTCCAACACCTTGGTCAATCCCTTCAAAATATTTCTCACCTCAAGAGTATTCAAGTAAAACGTCCATTTTCTTGAAAAGATTCCATCGTAGGATTTATTAAATATTTTATGAAATTGAATTAATTATTAATATATAATAATTTAAACATATAAATTCATAATAATCAAATACAATAATCAAATACAAACTTTACTACATGTAATAACAATTTATCCAATAATTAATCATGCAATTAAATCACTGTAATTTACTTTCAAATTCTAATTTTTCCAAATTAGAAATAAATAAAAATTTTATATTGAAAGCAATTTTTGAATCTCCCAACATCTTGATTAAATTTAGAAAAAGTTCTCACTTAGAAATTTTCAAGAAAATTACATGCTCATAACTTCTTTAAAATTCCATCATTAGATGAAATTTTATTTATCCCAACTATGTTACAAATTAAGTAAATGAATATAAAAAAATTCCAAAATTAAAATAAATAACTTAATCAACATAAATTAACCAAATATAAATAATAATGAAAAATTAAAAAACAACACAAAAAATCAACATAAAAAACAAATAAAAATAGGAAAAAAATGATGCATGCAAAACAGGCCGGATCATACTTTGGGTTAGCGCAGGGTTTAGTCAGGTCAGCGCGTGTTTTGCATTTTTTTTTAACCCGAAATGATATCGTTTCAAGGTAATATATAATGCCTTCTTTTGTTTTTTTTTTTTTTTCACTAATTTGATTCCCTTTTCGTTTCCCTATATTTAAGCCCCTTAAATCATAATTGATCCTATAATTTAACCAAGAACTTTCCTCAAAAATCAAAAGAAAACAACACTGCTAGAAAAATTTTTACTCTCTCTCTTCTTTTTTCCTGTCATTGATTCCTCCATCTGTGTTAATTGTAATTGTCTAAATAAGGAATAAATCCTACGTCCACTAAAATAACAACTTCAACAATTTTCTCCTACCACAATTTGATCTTAAGAGTTTTACTTTAACTTCTATTTAGGTTTTTTCAAAAACAGGCCAAAAAAATTATTTTAATCTTACTGGAAATGTGATTGGAATACAAGGTTTTTTATCCTTAAAATAATTCCAACTTTCAATTCTTTTGAAACCCAGCCTCTTCCACTTTTTAGTTGCGGTTGACCCCTTTTTTAAAAAATACATTAATAAGAACCACATTACAAAAATTTAATGTTCAAACACAAATTAACCCTAGACTATATGGGATGTCCACAGTTGTTCCTCTTTGCGCATTTTTTATGAACTAGAAATTATGCAAAAAAGTAGACGGCCTTTGTATCCAGATCCTAATCTATCAATTTTTTTGAAAAGTTTTTTTTAAACAAAAACCCAACAACTTTTAAAAAATTTAAAAGGCTCATCTCATAAAAAACTCAACAATTTTGAAAAATTATAAAAGGCTTCTCTCATCAAATGCTTAACAACTTCAAAAAATATAAAAGGCTCTTCTCGTCAAATACTATGAAACTTCAAAAATTTAAAAGGCTACTCTAATAAAAGGGTATGTGTAGATGTCACGGACCTACGGACCTAAGGGGAGTCCTAAATCCCACATCGAACATAATAGGAGGGTCACTTCATCTCCGCCTTGTGAGGTGCCTTTTGTAAGACAAAACCGTGAGGCCATGGAGGCTAGAGTGGACAATACCTTATAAGGGTATGAATTGTGGCAGGTAGGCTGATCTGGGACGCCGAAAGGGTGAATGCCCAGGTCCCGGAACCGTGCGGGTCGGAGCTTAAGTCTCGACCTGTGACATAGACACCTCAATCTGTCCAGAGGTTTATTTTTTATTTTTGCTAATAAAAAATGAAAAAAAAAGATAATTGAGTTTGTGTGAACTTGTTGGAATTGGTTTGTAAAGTTGAAGTTAGGTTTAAGTTTGAAATTCAAAGGAAATTGGGATTCCTTTCTGGATTGGAGTTCTTAGATTCAGAACCCTATAAATACATGCTCACATAGATCACACAAACACACACAAACACATCAAAAAATCAGTGAGAGAGGCAGAAATCAGAGAAAGTAGTTAAAAAAAATTTTTAAAGATTTTTTTGGGGTTTTTAAAAGAAAAAAAAAGGCTTTGTCTCATGCCAAGGCCAAGCAGAGCCATTTTTTGAGCTGTTCTAGCTTTTTTTTCTTGCAGCTGAGCCAAGCCGAGCCACCTTTTGTTTTGGGTATTTTCTTTTTCACTTTTTTTTGAGTATTTTTGCATGATTAAATTTTAGAAAAATAAAAATAAAAAAGGTAAAAAATAAAATAGATTTTGGGAATAAATATTAATTATCCAATGATGAAATTTATAAAAAATTTAAATGGTAAATTTTTATAAAATTCTTAGGTGAAAAATTTTATCTAAATTTGTCCCAAATAGTGGAATAATTTAGATAAAGTTTTAATAACAATAATTAATATTTATTTTCAAAACAAAAAAAAGGAGAAAAAGAAAAAGAATAAAAAAATAAAAAATAAAAATTTTGGAATTAAATACAAATTACCCAAGGATGAGATTCTTAGAAATTTCAAATGATAAATTTTTAAGAAATCTCTAGGTGAGAAATTTTCTCAATATTTGTCCCAAATGGTAGAATAATTGGATGAAATTATTTTTTTTTTTGGTTGTATTTTTTTTCAAATTTGGGTTGAAAATATTTGACAATTATCAAAAGATGAGATTTTTAGAAATTTCAAATGATAATTTTCTAAGAAATTTCTAGGTGAGAAATTTCCTTTAGATTTATCCCAAATAGTGGGAGAATTTAAATGAAATTTCAAGAAAAATAATTGTCATATTATTTTCTTTCCAAAAAAAAAAAGAAAAAAAATAAAAAATTTCTAAATAGGCCCAAATGGCGAAAAATTTAAAAATTCAAAAAGAGAGAATATTTTTAATTTGGCCCAAATGGTGGAATAATTGATATATTTTTGACAAAATAATAATAATAAATAAATAAACTTTTTTTTCACGATGGAGTATCTTTAAGATATCAAATGGGATTCTTGAATACTCTTGAGGTGATGAAGTGTTTTTTTAAGAGTTCTACCAGATTGATAGGAATCTTAAAAATTATTTTCAATATTCAACATAAAATTTGAAACCATTAGACTCAAGACCTTAGGATAAATTTGAAATAATATGGTACCATCCTTTGGATGGGCATGTGGGGGTGCTATAACCTTTCCCACATGTAACCAAACTCGTGAACCTATTCTTTTAGGGACCTTTAGTTAATCTTAGGAGCTTCTTGAAAGGATAGATTCTTTAGGTGACTAATCACACCTGGTTAAAAAAGATTGGTGGCGACTCCATTTTGTTAAATCTAACTATATATTTACGGATCTATATGTTATGATAATTTGACGACTCCACTGGGGAAGCTAGAGAGTCAAGCCATAATTTTTGAATTTATCTTATCCTTTGGTCTAATGGTTTTAAATTGTGATGATTTATGTTATTTGTTTTCTAACATTATTTTATCTTGTATTTTATTTTTGGGGCATGAAACCTATATGCTCTTTCACAAATACTATCACATACATTTGTATTACATGAGCTCTATACCCGAGCTCTGTCTCTCTTAGAAGAGAGTAAAGTATGTATACCTTCGTGAGATGATAATCTTTGCAATGGCTAGTAAAATACTTCCACTCAAATTGAATCTTTTTTGTTGGTAGCCTGTGATGAGTGATGATTGGATTGCCTTACTAGTTTGTGATGGATGATAAAGTAAGGAACAATTTGGGAACCTTTAGTGTTCAAAGTCACCTAACCTTGCATATAGTGTACACTTAAGAGGCAAGACTTGGGATAGAGCCATTCATACCTGTTGATAGATGTAATCTAAAGTTAGGATACAAGAAGGAACAATTTATGCTTATCTAACTATTTTGATTATTTGACTTTACGCATTTGCATTATCATGTCATGCATCATTGTCATATGTAATATTGTGCATCTACATCACTTTCATTTCATCCATGAAACTAACCATTTTGTTTGTTTAACTTTCTGCATTTGCATTATCATGTCATGCAACTGCATCAATTTCATCCATGAAAATCCATATTCCATTTATGCATCAACATATCATGCATAAAACATAGTATTTTTTTATCATAATTGTGGTGTTCAAGGTTCAAGGATAGGTCCACCAAGCAACCTCACTCATTTGCATTACATGAGCTTTATACCAGAGCTCTGTCCTTCTTAGGAGAGAGTAAAGTACGTATGCCCTTGTGAGATGATAATCTCCACAATGGCTAGTGAAATACTTTCACTCAAATTGAATCTTTTTTGTTGGTAGCCTGTGATGAGTGAGGATTGGATTGCCTTACTAGTCTGTGATGGATGATAAAGTAAGAAATAATTTAGGAACCTTTAGTGTTCAAAGTCACCTAACCCTGCATATAGTGTACACTTAAGAGGCTAGACTTGGGATAGAGCCATTCCTACCTGTTGATAGATGTAACCTAAACTTAGGATACAAGAAGGAACAATTTATGCTTATCTAACTATTTTGATTATTTGACTTTGTGCATTTGTATTATCATGTCATGCATCATTGTCATATGTAACATTGTGCATCTACATCACGTTCATTTCATCTATGAAACTAACCATTTTGTTTGTTTAACCTTTTACATTTGCATTATCATGTCATGCATCTACATCAATTTCATCCATGAAAATCCATATTCCATTTATTCATCAACATATCATGCATAAAGCATAGCATTTTTTATCATAATTATTGTACTCAAAGTTCAAGGATAGGGCCACCAAGCAACCTCACTCACCAATACAATACAAGAGTTCGAGCCAGATAATGGAACAAGAAAATTTCAATCGTTTTGAGAAGATAAAAAAAGCTCAAGAGAAACTTGAAGGGGAATTGAGTAAGATCCTTGATGCTTTGAATAAATTAAACAAAAGAAAAGGTATAGAAGAAAGTACTAGCCAATAAGACCATCCCTCATAAGAGGTGGATGACCCACTGTACCTTTTTAGTTTTAGGCCACATCAAGCCCAACCCACACAAGATCCATCACCATAACAGTTTATATACTCTGTAAGGTATACATACCCAAGAATGCCATCAACTTCAAATCTAAAGTAGTACTAGAGTTATACAAATTCTATCTTTACTGAGAAAGCAGTAGAACCAATACCATTCCCTAATTTGGATGATCTAGAAAAAAAAACTGAAGCTTAAGGAGAATGAACTTTAAAAGCTGAACAGAAGATGAACCTATTATAAGAAAGGTTGAGAGCAGTATAAGAAATTGGTTTTTATGGTTCAGTAGATGTTGTTGGGCTCTGTCTGATCCCCGATGTGGTTATTCCTCTGAAATTCAAAATGTCAGAGTTTGAGAAATATGATGGTACAAAGTGTTTGAAGACTCACATCACCATGTACTGTCGAAAGATGGTAGCCCATACTAATAATGAGAAGCTATTGATGCAAGTATTCTAAAATAATGTTACAAGCTCTGTTACTAGATGATATGTCTAGCTGGATAAGACTCACATTTGATTCTGGAGTGAGATGGCCTATGATTTTATTAGTCAGTATTGGCATATTATAGATTTAGCCCTAGATCACCTTTTTTTATAGAATATGAAAAAGAAAGCGACTAAATCACTTGAAGAATATACCCAAAGGTGAAAGGATATTGCTTCTCAAGTATAGCCTCCTCTGACTGAGAAAAAAACCATATTGTTGTTTGTCAGCATTTTAAAATCTCTCTATTATGAAAAAAGATAGGGAATGTAACAAAAAATTTTATCGATATGATGATTTTAGGTGAAATCATTAAGAATGCCATTAAAAATGATAAGTTGAAAGGATGAGACATCAAGAAGACGTTAAAGAAGAAAGAGATCGAAGCTCAAACTATGAGTTTTGATAGACAGTTTAGGGGATATCAACCTTATCCATCATAGGGTTACTTTTTATACTATCCTGTTGTGAACAATATCTCAGCCTACCCATACCAACCAGCCTTATTGCCATCTTATCCATCAATATACCAGCCTGTTTTCAGCCCCCAAGCTCTCACATACAACCTTAATATTCAACTTCTTGCAAGATCTTAAATTCATCCTATTAGCCCAGCAAGTGGTTCACGAGAGTAACAAATTACTTGAGAAAAACTTGTATTTGATCTAATCCCCATGACTTATATAAAATTATATTAAAAGCTCTACAATAACCACTTGATTACTCCCAACTGTGTGAAGCCACTCAAGCCATCCTATCCCAAGTGGTATGATCTTACAGCTCGCTATGACTACTACTAAAGAATTGTTTATCATTCCATAGAGAATTACATTGCCCTAAAGCATAAAGTACAATGATTGATCAAGGATGAAATGATAAACTTTGATCAAGGAGGGGTAACAACACCTAATGTTAGTGGCAATCCATTATCTAATCACAATATCAATGCTCTAAGTGAGAATTAAGAACGTGTTGATCCAAAAAGGCCTAAGGAGCTATAATGAATTGGAGAGTCAGATGTTAAGGAAGATCCTTCACTTGATCATATGGAGGCATAAATTTTGAAAAGAAAAAGGATGTTTAGGCTGGTTGAAAGTTGCTTGTCATTTTAGGATTTCTTTTAGGCAATAGGATTTCATTTGTTATCATTTTAATAAAAAGCAAGTTAATGCATTTCATTTCATTTTCCCTTTCATTCAACCATTGTTCCATTCTTTGTCACATTTCATAACTTTTCATTCCCATTCTCAAATTTCATATGGTGAATGTTTAGACAATAATAACAACAATTTTGAAATTTAATTTTGAGAACTTATTCACATTGATCTGAAAAGATTATTTGAGTTAAAAAAGCTAGCTACTAGCAGATGTGAAATAGGTTTGTCATGAATATGTACAGTCTGTTATAAAGATCAATGAGTTTATTTTTGTTCAATAGATGATCTTCAAGGAAAACATTCACATTTGAGATGAAAAATGATCATTTTTCTTTTACCATTCAAAAAACCATTCATTGCTATCCCTTTGAGCCTATTATGATTTTTTTTTCTAAAGAACCCTGACCAATGATCACCCTCCACACTGGGGGGCATTTTTTAGAAAAAAAGGAAAAAAGATAAAAGATTGTAAAAGGTTTCAAAGAGAGAAAGAAAAGCAAAATGAAAGAAAGAGAGAAAAGAAAAATGCCACAAACAAGTTGAGGCAAAGTAATGAGAATTCTTTTATGAGGAATAAGATGAAAAAAGGGAAAAAGTAGTGAAATGAAGTGGAAAGGGGCAAGATTTCAAGTTGTTTCAAATGATAAGAAATGATCCTTTAGTTTTAAACCCTTCAAACACATGTTTTGAACCTCTTTAATCCTTTTCTTTCATGACCCCTCATCATGGCCTACATTACAACCTTTAAAAGTCCATTTGGATCAAATGTGAGTACTCGAATTGAATGATCATAGTTGAGCTAAGGTATGCTCATGATGGAATGATAGAATCATGTTTTGTTATTCTATAGATTGATGTGGAAGAGATATCAATAATGGGTGAAAGAATGAAAAAAGGAAAAAAAAAAGAAAAAAATAAAAAATAAAAGAATAAAAAAAATGAAAATGAGAAAAAAAAAGACTCAGATTGAAAACTTGAAAGGGTAATTTGGGTAAAAAAAATTTTGAGTTGAGAGTTAGACACATAGATGGAAGGTCAAATATGTCTAAAGATCCTTTAAAGTTGAGGCAAAATTTGATGACCTCAAAATGATTTTGGTAGTTGCTGGAATGAGTTTTTGGAAGACAATCCTAGATTAATGTTCAGAATTGTTTGAATATTCATTGTTTGGATATTGTTACTCCATTTGTTCCATTTATCCCAATGACATGCATCCGACTTGTTTTTTTTCCCATTTATTTGTACCAAACTTGTTCTTCATTGATTATCTTTCTTTTAATTCACCTTGTGCGCCTTTATTGTTGCATCCCTATAATCAATCAAGGAAATGTATGATTGCATTATGTTTGTCAAGAATTGAAATGATGATGAATGAATGATAATGTTCATGAAAGAGTCTTGTATTTTTTTGAAAAAAAATCCAAGATGATAAGGGAAAAATGAAGAGATAGTAAAAACCTAAAAAAGATGATTTGAGATGACATATGGTGTGATCAAATGATGAATATGGTAATGGGTTGGTCAACAAATGAAGAAAGTGTAAAAACCTGAAAAGGTGATATGACCAAGTGATGAATATAGGGATGAATTGGTCAACATAACCTGTTAGTTGTGGTCAAATGGTGAAAATAATGTGGACCAGTGGATGAAATTCATTCTTGAATGGTTAGTGCTGAGAAGCCTGTGAATGGTGATCAAGTGATGAACACAAAGTGGATTAATTGATAAAATTTATTCTAAAATGGCTAGTGCTAAGAAACCTGTGAATGGTGATTAAGTGATGAACATAATGTGGACCAAATGATAGAATTTATTCTTGAATGGCTAGTGTTGAAAGGCTTATGAATTACGGTTAGATATCAATTGATAGAACTTATTCTAAATGGTTAATGTTGAGAAGTTGAAAAGGAAAGATAAAAGATGATGGAGTCTTGAGAACCATATTACCACAATTAATTAAAATTTCATGATATGGACATTCGTATTACATGCATTACATTTGCATTGTTGCTTGGAGAACTTTTGAAACTTAGGTTTGGCTATGCATTTGCATTATCCAGTATATATTTGAATCATGGTTGAGAATATGACACTGTGAGAATCTAGATTGTTGCATTTGCATCATTAAGAAAACTTTTACATCATTGATCATGACATACAAAATTTTGACTTTGGTAAAAGTTTGAAGCTTATTTGGAAAAGAAATTTTGAATATTTTGATGAAATCCTGAATTTTCAACTGAGAATCTTTGAGTCTTAAATGAGAATCTTTGAGACATTTTCAAATGAGAATCTTTGAGACATTTTCAAATGAAAATCTTTGAGTCTTAAATGAGAATCTTTAAAACATTTTCAAATGAGAATCTTTAAGACATTTTCAAATGAGAATCTTTGAGTTTTCAATTTTTGAGTCTTCAAATGAGAATCTTTGAGCCTTAAATGAGAATTTTTAAGTCTTAAATGAGAATCTTTAAGACATTTTCAAATGAGAATATTTGAGTTTCAAATGAGAATCTTTGAGTTTTCAATCTTTGAGTCTTAAATGATAATCTTTGAGTCATTTTCAAATGAGAATCTTTGAATCTTCAAATGAGAATCTTTAAGTCTTCAAATGAAAATCTTTAAGAAATCTTCAAATGAAATCTTTGAGTTTCAAATGAGAAATTTTGAGTTTCAAATGAGAATCTATAAGGTGTGAAGCTTTAAAATTTATCGAATGTGAATCTTCGAACTAGAATGAAAAGTTTTGAACTTTTTGGATATGAATCTCTAAAATTCAAACAAAAAGCTTTGAACTCAACTTTTGGATGTGAATCTCTAAAATTTTTAGTAAGAACCTTTGAACTTAGATGTGAAACTCTAAGATTTATTGAATATGAACCTTTGAACTCGAATAAGAAGCTTTGAACTTTTGGATGTGAATCTCCAAAATTTGAATGGGAATCTTTAAATGTCATATGCGAGTCTTTCAATTTATAATGTGAATCTTAAGATCTTGCAAATTTGAATTCTTGTGAAACTAAAATTTTAAAAATCAAACTTCAGTAAATTCTTACGAAACTGAAAGGTTCTTGTGAATTTGAACCTTTGAATTTCAAACTCAATTTGTGAATCTTTGAGTTTTCATCAGATGTGATTTATGACTTCTCCAAACATAAGTACCGAAGAGCGTTTATTTTTCAAAGTTACGGTGCCTTTGTTTAGAAGAGCAATTTATTTTTCCAAAGTTGTGGTGCCTCTATTTAGGGAGCAATTTATTTTTTCAAAGTTGTGATGCCTCTATTTAGAAGAGCATTTTATTTTTCAAAATTGTCGTGCCTCTGTTTAGAGGAGCATTTATTTTTTTCAAAATCGTTGAGCCTCTGTTTAGAGGGGCTTTGTTTACTTAATAAATAAATAAATAAAAATGTGTCAGGTTGATTGGGTTGTTTACGTCTTTGCACAATTCCTTTTCACAGAAAATGCTCAAAGAGAGGCATCTGTAGACACCCCAATCTGTCCAGGGGTCTATTTTTTATTTTTGCTAATAAAAAATGAAAGAAAAGGTAGTTGAGTTTGTGTGAAATTGTTGGAATTGGTTTGTAAAGTTGAAGTTGAGTTTAAGTTTGGAATTCAAAGGAAATTGGGATTCCTTTCTAGATTGGAGTTTTCAAATTCAGAACCCTATAAATACATGCCCACACAAATCACACAAACATGCACAAAAAATCAGGGAGAGAGGCAGAAATCAGAGAAAACAATCAAGAAAATTTTTTAAAGATTTTTTAGGGGTTTTTTAAAAAAAAAAGTCTTTGTCTCAAGCCGAACCAAGCCGAGCCACTTTTTGATTCTTACACTAAGGTGGCTGCAATAGGGTTTTCAGGAAGTATCTGGCTACTTTGGAATTCAAGTATTGGCACTGAGTAAGGCGTTTGAAAAAGGTGGGCAATTTATCTCATTACTAATTACTAATGCAAAAGGGAATCGTTGGGCTCTTACTGCTATGTATACTAGTACTACGCCTGTTAACCGTTATTTTAAGGAATTGATGAGTACGATAATATACCTTAGTTATTCATTGGGGGTTTTAATTAAGTTTGTTCAGACTTAGAGAAGCAAGGTGGCTAGCCTAAAAGAAATTGGAAGATGTAACCTTTGTTGAAGGGTTTAAGTCGGAGGAATTTAATTGATATGGAGGCTATGGGTTGTGAGTTTACTTGGTCGAGCAAACAGTCTGGAAACGTCCTCATCAAGAAAAGGCTAGATAAAGCATTGTGCAATTCATCCTGGCGATTACTCTGAAGCCTTTGTTGAGAATCTTCCTCGGGTTCATGGAGATCATAGCCCGATCTTATTAAATTTGCATTGTTCATTCATATCTAACGAATTTTGTAGACCGTTTCGATTTAAGATGGCATGGCTCACACATGAATCTTTTGCAGAGTTTATTAAAAAGAATAGGAATAATAGCGATGTTTTGCATAGTAATTTGTTTGCTTTAATATTGCAGTCAGGGAGTGGAATCTTTTGGGTTTTGGTAATGTGTTTAAATAAAAAAAATAACAGCTTCTTGCTAGATTGGAAAGGGTACAAAAGAAATTGCAAGAGAGGCCTAATCCCTTCTTGTTTGATCCGGAAGATAAGATATTCTCTGAATATAATGCTATGTTACTTTAGGAAGAGCTTTTGTGGTTTCAGAAAATGGGAATCCTAATACTAAATTTCCATACAACTACAGTGGTTCGGAGAAGTTGGAGTCATTTTTTGACATTGAAAGATGAAAATGGTAATTGGTGTACTGATCAGTGTTCTTTGCGTGATATGGTCTTGAGTTTCTTCAGGAAAGTCTATTCAGCCGAACACTCATCTGATCATTTTGCCTTTATTTGTCCTAAGTTCCGTTTTGGGTTTGATGAGAATCAGGTTCTCACTCTGATTCACGTTACATGGGAGGATGAGATTTTCAATGCTTTTCATTCAATGGCTCTGTTTAAAGCTCCCAGTCCAGATGGATTTCAAACAGGGTTTTATCAGTCTAATTAGAGGTGGTAAAAGATTCCGTCTGTAAATTTGTTAGAGATGCTTTTCATTCTGGATCATTTGATGCATCGCTTGGCAAGGTCTTGGTCATCTTAATCTTGAAGATCGATCACCTAGATTGTGCTACACACTTTAGGCTGGTTAGTCTTTGCAATGTCACTGTAAAGCTAATTTTAAAGATCATTGTGAGCCGTTCAAGGCATTTTTTAGATAATATTATTGCCCCATCTCAATGTAGCTTTATCTCAGGCCGAAGTAGTATTGACAACATTGTTGTGGTTCAATAAGTGATCCACTCTTTCGGTAAGAAACGTGAGAAATTTGCCAATTTGGTGGTATGATTATGAAAGTTGACTTGGAATGATTGAGTTAATTGGGACTTTCTTAGATGGGTTTTAATGGACCTCGGCTTACCCTCCGCTCTTTTTTCTTTGATTATGTTCTGTGTAACTTCTACATAGATGAATTTCATGTCGAATGGAGAGATGACATTGGATTTTAAGCCTAGGAGGGGTCTTCGACAGGAAGATTTGCGCTCCCCGTATTTATTTGTGCTGTCTGTAAAAACTTACTGAGATGATTGAGAAAGAGGTTGATAACGGTATGTGAAAACCAATTTCGTTTCTCGGGGTGGTTCGACTTTGTCTCATTTTTTTGCTGATGATTTGATTTTGTTTAGAGAAGCTTGGGTGGCTTAGTGTGAAATAATGGTAGACCGCTTGAATGACTTTTGTTTTGTATCAAAACAGATGGTCAATTTTAATAAGTCTAAATTTCTCACTTCTTTAAATGTTCGAAGTGATTTGGTGGAATTTATAAAAACTTCTACAGGTATGTGACATTGAACTAAGTTGAGAGACTACCTTGGAGTGCCTATACATTCAAAGAGAGTGAATAATGATACTTACCGCTTTTGTTAATAAAATTAAAAGAAGACATTCATCCTGGAAGTCTAATCAGTTGTCACTTGCAGGAAGAGCCACTTTGGTGCAATTAGTTTCTAATACGATTGCTACTTATACCATGCAGTCAACTGTATCTCAGTAGCTAGGGAGATCGATGCTATAAATAGGGATTTCCTTTGGGGTTCTGTTGAAGGTCAGAAGAAGGTTCCATTATTGTGTTGTAATAAAGTTTGTCAACTTAAGTCCGTCGGGGTCTTGGCATTAGGAAGACAACGAATTTGAACAAAGCTCTTCTTTTCAAATTTGGATGGAAGTTGGAGGAAGGTAACTCAGGTCTTTGGGTAAGTGTGTTGAGGTCTATATATTTGAAAGAATCTCCTTTTATTCAGACTTCTGTTAAAAAGTCGGCCTTCCATGCTAGGAGAAGTATTTGTTCGACAAAAGATATGGTGAAGAAAGGTTGCTCAAAATTAATTGGTAATAGGAAAAATACTTCTTTCTGGTTTGATAAATGGTTTGGAGGTAAAGCAATTGCTGAGAACTAAGTCTTTAATTCCATTACAGAGTAGACTTGATGTGGTTAGTGATTATCTTGTGTGAAAAAACTAAATAATAAAACTATGTGAAAAATTAATAATAAAACTAAATGTATATTGAAAAATTGCTCATTAAGAATCAAACACCTTAGGTTTATATACAACTAACTAGGGGTTAAATTAGGAATCTAAATCTTCCTAAAAACTGATCCTATAATTGAGGAATTGTTTATCCTAATTTTTTGTCCTTAATTCTAGGGATACAAATACTTAATTCTAAAGATACAAATATAAACATACAGATTATAAGATTACAACCAGCTATAAATAAGTGTTTTCTCACACTCCCCCTCAAGCTGGTGAATAGGAGTTTTTCATTCCCAACTTGGAAATAATTTTTTGAAATGTTGCATTGCTGAGACCTTTAGTCAATACATCTGTAAGTTGACCTTTGGTTGATATATAAGGTGTACAAATCAACCCATTGTCTAATTTCTCCTTTATAAAATGTCAGTCTACTTAATGTGTTTTGTTTTGTCATGTTACACAAGATTGTGTGCAATGCTTATTGGAAACTTGTTATCACAATAGAGTCTCATTGGTCTATCCCACTTGATCTTCAAGTCTTCAAGGATAATCTTTAATCATAGTAGTTCATAAATTCCTTGAGCCATTGCTTTAAACTCTACTTCAGAACTTGATTTTGCCACCACATTATATTTTTTACTCTTTTAAGTCACAACATTACAATCTAGAAAAGTGCAGTAGTCTGAGGTGGATCTTTTATCAGTTACTGAACCTACATAATCAATATCTATATATGCTTATAATGTCACGGGCCAAGATTCAACCTTCAAGCTCACGTAACTCCAGGACCCAGGCATGCACTCATCTGGCGTCCCAGATCAGGCTACTTGTCATGGTTAACAACCTTATGAGGTATTATCCATTTTGGTCCTTTTGGCTTTATGGTTTTGTCTCACAAAAGGCACATCACAATGAAGCGAATGTGTGAAATCTTATATCTCATGATCAACTTTAGTACATAGATGATGTGGGATTCTTGGCTCCATTCTAGGACCATGACACTAGAACTAGCCCTAACTTTTTTTTTGAATAAGATACATTTTTCATGATTGGACTTCAAATAGTGCAATACACGGTAGACAGCTTGTAGGTACACGTCTTTAGGACTATGCATAAATTGACTTACTACACTCATAACATATGTTATATCAGGTCTAGTATATGAAAGATAAATGAGTCTTTCAACTAATCTTTGGTATATGTCTTTATTTACAGCAGTATCTTCATTAGCTTTTCAATTTTATGATTAAGATCTATAGGGGTATTTACAAGTTTACATGTGAGCTTCCCAGTTTCCTTTAAAAGATTATCACATATTTTGTTGTGAGATAAAAATACGATACAGTGAGTCAGCTATTTCAATTCCTAGGAAGTACTTCAATCTGCTTAGCTTTTTTATCTCAAATTCTTTAGCCAAACACTGTTTTAAAGATTCTTTCTCTTTTTCATCATTTTCAGTTATAATTATATCATCAATATATACTAATAGAACTGTGACTCCCGAATCAAAATGCTTAATAAACAATGTGTGATCTCTTTGACTCTATTTATATCCCATTGTTGGCATAACTTTAGCAAATCTCCCGAACTAAGCCTTAGGAGACTATTTAAGGCCATATAAAGCCTTTTTCAGCTTGCATATTTTGTTTGCTTCTAGATGACCTCCAAATCTTGGTGAAAACTTCATATATATTTCTTATTCCAAATCACTATGTAGAAAAACATTCTTTACATCAAATTGCTGAAGCTGCCAATTGTAATTTGCAGCCAATGATAACAAAATCTTAACTATATTCATCTTGACAACTGGAGCAAAGATTTTTTAATAATCCACTTCATAGGTTTGAGTGTAGCTCTTAGCCACTAACGTGGCTTTATACCTTTCAACAGCATCATCTGCCTTGTATTTTATAGTAAAAACCCATTTACACTTCATTAAATTTTTTTTTAAACAACTCTATAAGTTCCCATGTCTTATTTTTCTCTAAGGCCTTCATTTCTATTTTCATGGGTTACCTTAATTTCTCACTGGATAATGTAGTTAGAATAGAAATAATGTTAGGCTTACAAGAAAATTTTTATGGGATGGTGAGAATTTTTCAAATGACACAAAATTAGAGATTATATATAGTGGATGCTTAGTACATTCTCTGGTTCCTTGCCTAATGGCAATAGACAGATCATAATCCCTAGTTATAGTTTTAGGAGATTCATGCTTATTTTGAGAAATAGAGTCAAAGACTGTAGTTACCTCATTTTCAGAGTTAGGATCAGGTTCTTAGACTGACACTGGTTCAACATCTAAAACTTTTCTTCTTGAGTACACCTATAATTCCTTCATAGAATCAAGAACAATATTATCCTTTATCACATCTTTTGTGTTTGGAATAGGTTCAAACTCAAATTCAGCGTTTGATTTAGGTTCAGTAGAAACGGGTTTCTACTTAGAAGAATTAATAGGTGAAAATATTGAAGAAGAGGACAAATCAAGCAAAAAAAAGTCTTTATCCATATCTTTCATGAATAAAGTCTCCCCCTAAAGATAAGGTTGAGTAAAAAATGGTTTACTTTCTTCAAAAATGACATCTGCAAACACATAAAATTTTTTGATAGGAGGATGATAACACTTATACCTGTTTTGAGTTGATGAATACCCCACAAAGATACATTTAATTACTCTTAGATCTAACTTTCCCCTATTATGACTGTGAACATGAACAAATGATGTACAACCAAATATCCTAAGTGTGAGGTTTTCTGTGGTATTAAGGTTGTGATAAAATTATAAGAGTAGTTCTATAAGAGTTTTAAATCCCAAAACCCTTGAAGGTAACCTATTTATAATGTGTGGGACAGTGAGAATAGCTTTCCCCTAGTAAGATTTGGGTACATTTGCTTGAAAAAGAAAGGCTCGGTTGTAGCTATTAAATGGTTGTTTTTCCTCTTTGTCACTCCATTTTGCTATGGCGTATTAACACAAGATAACTCGTGGATAATCTATCTTTTTGGAAATAGGTGGATAGACTCTCGTTGAAATAGTCTCTTGCATTATCGGACCTAAATCTTTTGATTCTCACTCTAAATTGATTTTGGATCATGTTTTGGAAGTTTAAAAACAAACTATTCATATCTGATTTGGATTTAAGTAAAAAAGCTGAAGATATCTTGGTACAATCATCTATGAATGAAACAAATTATTCTTATCATACTGTATAGATCTGTAGATCTACCGCTAGACATGGATTAGAAAGAGTCACCACCAATCTTTTTTGTTTAGGTGTGATTGACCATCTGATATAAATTTTAGTTTGCAGAATCAGATTTTACTTTTAGAAATAAAATGGCAAAAATAGAATTTTTTAAAAAATTGAACCAAAAAAATAATATATGAAAAAAATAATAAAATGAGTTAAAAATAAAATAAAATAAATAAAAATAAAATGAAAAAAAGGAAAACTTGCAATCAGGTTGGGTCAAAATGCCGGTTAATGCATGGGTTACCGGGTCAGAGCGTGAATCTTAGGTTGCCTAAAACGATGTCATCTTGGCCTTGAATAAAAGCCAACCCTAGCGTTTTTGCTTTAGAAAACTCCTCTACTCGTTCTCTTTAAACCAAGAAGCTTTGACTTCTCTCTAGGATTTCCTAAGAAATCAATCGAAAACTTCAACTGAAAATTGAAAATTCCATCGATTTCTGGGAAAGTTGTCAGGAAATTCAACCGAAAACTAGAAACCCAGCAATTTCTTGAAAGTTGGTCGAAATATGACCAAAAAATTCAACCTGTCGTCGAAAAATTCAAACCTTCATCGAAAAATTCATCCCAACCCAGAAAAACCCAAAAATTTCTAGAAAAATCTAGATTTCTTCCAATTTTTTCAAATTTCTCTCAAATTTTGCTCCGATCACTCCCAAAATAGTCCAAAATCCTAATTCTAACCTAGAAACATAAAATCAAACCGACAACTTCAGATTGAATCCGAAATCCCAAAATCAAACTCCAAGAATATCCTCACTGCCCAAAATTTTTCAGACCTTTTTCTTTCAAAATTTTTGTGTGTTTGTCCTCTGTAAATCTAGTCCAATTTATAGGTAGGTTTAGGATCAAATTTAGGAAATGGACAGAATTAATCCCAGGCTTGAATCCTAGGATTGCATTTTATCCAACGTGATTTTTGGTCTAGAATTTCAACACTCGATGATTGAACTTTGATCAAGGGATTCTGATTTTGATTCCATTTTCTGTTCACGTGCTGATCAGAAAAAAAAAAGAAGAAAGAAAAGAGAAAAAATGAAAATGAAAATAAAATAAAATAATAATAATAATAATTGTTATTATTATTATAATATTAATGATATTAATAATGCTATATCATAATATATGCAAAAATACCAAAGAAAGAAAAAAAAAATAATAATAGTGACATAATGATATAACATAATACCATATAATATATACTATAATAACAAAGATACAAAGGAAATCAATCCAATTAGTCTCAGACATAAATGACTATCTATAGCTGCCCCTCTTTATATATTTCTGTTAAATAGGAATGTTGCAAAGACCTAGACACCCCCTCTATTCAAGTCAAATCAGAAATTTTTTATGAATCTGAAAATAATCTAGACTAAGACAAGATCAGGTGATCGAAATGACCAGAAATCATAATAAATGATTTGGACTGAGCCAAGATAAAGTGACCCGAATGAAACCATGAGTCAAAATGAAGCGATCAGGATTGAGTTGAGGTTGAAAATGATTGAGATGAAATTACGAGTCATAAGAAATGATTTGAACTGAGTCTAAATCAAGTGACTAAGACTGAGTCAAGATAAAAAATGATCGAGATGAAACCACGAGTCGTAAGAAATGATTTAGACTGAGCCAAGATTAAGTAACTGTGACGAAACCATGAGTCAAAATGAAGCGACTAGGATCGAGTCGAGGTTTAAAATGATCGAGACAAAATCATGAATCATAAGGAATGATTTAGACTGAGCCAAGATGAAGTGACCAGGACGAAATCAAGAGTAAAAAAATGAGGCAACCAGGATCGAGTCGAGGTAAAAAATGACTGGGATGAAATCATGAATCATAAGGAATGATCTAGACTAAGCTAAAATCAAATGATCGGGATAAAACCACGAGTCAAAAATGAGGCAACCAGGATCGAATCAAGGTAAAAAATGATCAAGATGAAACCATGAATCATAGGAAATGATCCAAATTGAACTAAGATCAAGTAACTGGGACAAAACCACAAGTCAAAAGTAAGGCGACCAAGATTGAGTTGCGGTAAAAAATAACTGGGACAAAACCATGAATCATAAGAAATGATTCAGACTGAGCCAAGATCAAGTGAATGATGTAGTGCATACCCTATCTAAGATGCCAATGAAACATTAATCCTGGTACTAAGGCTTTTGCATTCTCCAAAACCAACCTTCATTAGCCTAAATATTTATCTTTATCCCAAAGAAGATTATGAAAGCTATTTTTGCTCTTATTTTGGAAGAATTCATCTTTGGTCTTTGTCTTATTTAATCCTTCAAATTAACACACAACTTTTTATGACTTTGTTCAATTATTAATCATTATCCTAATTTTCAAGCGTGGGATGCAAGTTATGCACTTCTTCCATTCATGGTAAGGTATAAAAATAAGGGACAAGTTGGAAATGTATAGAACAATTGGATTTATTCGAATAAGCAATAAACTATAAATGATGGTATGAAAACAACAAGAGAGTGTATAAGAGCGGCTATTTGGGGTAACAATGCCCTAAGATCAATGATTAGATAACCATGACAACAAATCTTGGATCTCTTTCAAAAACTTAACCAAAATATGATGCCCTGCCACTTCAAAGCTTTTTGGAATTCACTGTCACTAGTATGCCTTATAAGTGATGCCGTATTTTATTCATCCGAGTTGGTTTTCAAGCTGCTTTTCAAGATTTTCACGTTAAACTTTTTCTTTGGATCCAAGCCGCCTTTTCAGATTTTTAATTTGAACTTTTTTGTTTTTTTTCTATTTTTTTAGGTTCAAGTTGCCCTTTCAGGTTTTCAACTTGAACTTCTTTTTTTTTTTTGGTTCAAGCTACCCTTTCGAGTTTTCAACTTAAACTTTTTTTTTTGGATTAAGCAAAATACTTCTTCATGGTATCATAATTAATAGGATTAGAAAGTTCATCTCTATCCATTTCTGATAAAATTAAGGCTTTTCCTAAAAAAGCTTTCTTTACCACATACAGTCTTTTTCAATTCAGAGTCCATTTTTCCTTATCATCATGCTGACTTGAAAGAATTTTTTTCAATATTAATTCTCCTTTTTGAAATTGATGAGGTTAGACTTTTTTGTCATGAGCTCTCATCATTCTCTTTTGGTATAATTGGCCAAGATAGAGTGTCGCTAATCTTTTTTCTTTAATGAAGTTTAATTGTTCATATCGCTCATGGACCCATTCAGCTTCTTCTAATCCCACTTCCCTTAGAACTCTTAGGGATGAGATCTCTACTTATTTGGCAATACAACTTTCATCCCATAAACCAAGGAAAAAAGAGGTTGTCTTAGTAGAAGTACGCATGAAAGTTTGATATGTATGTAAGATAAAAGGTAATTTCTCCTGTCAGTCTTTGTATGTTTCGGTCATCTTCTTTAGAATCTTTTTGATGTTCTTGTTAGCAGCTTCCACTACCCCATTAATTTTTGGATGATATGAAGCTAAATTGTGGTGTTTGATCTTAAACTAAACCCATACTTCTTGCATCATCTTACTATTCAAATTCTTTGCATTATCTAAGATGATTCTTTTAGGAGCCCATATCTACAAATTATTTCTCTTTTGATAAATTTACAGACCACTAATCTAGTCACAGTTGTGAAAGAATCGACTTCAACCCATTTAGTAAAGTAATCAATAATCACAAAAATGAATCTATTCTTATTTAAGGCCTTTTGGGTAATGGGAACAATGACATTCATTCTTCACATAGAAAATGGCCAAGCTGTTGCTATAACATGTAAAGCACTAGGTCAAGCATGAATTTTAGCAGCATAAATCAGGCATTTGTGACATTTTCGAGCATAATCGATGCAATCTTTTTCCATTATCAATCAGTAATATTCGACTCGCATAACCTGTGTTGCCATTATATGCCCATTTACATGTGCTCTACATACGCCATTGTGAACTTCCTCAACGATCCTTTTGGCCTTTGAGGCACTTACATAATAATACTTGATTTTTGCCTCTTTTGTACAAAATTTTCCCATCTAAAAAAATCCCATAGCTAACCTTCTTAAAATTCTCTTATCACCTTCTGTTGCTTAATCTAGGTATTGTTGATTCTTTAGATATCGCATAATATCATAATACTAGGGGTAGCCATCAATTTTCTCTTTCAAGTTGGCATAATGTACTAGTATATCCTTGATATCTAGTTTGATAGGCTTAATTTCAGTAGTATCACCAATCTGTACCATTGTAGCTAAGGTAGCCAAAGATCTGCAATCTAATTTTCTTCATGAGATAAGTGTTCAAACTGAATTACCTTGAATTGTTCACATAGCTCTAAGATGTATTTAGGATAAGGGATGAATTTTGAATCCTTTGTTTCCCATTCACCTTTTAGCTAATAAATGATCATAGCTGAATCATCGAACACCTTTAATACTTAAATTTTCTTGTCCAAAGTAGCATGTAGTACGATAACACAAGCCTTATATTCAGCTACATTATTAATGCAATTAAAGTTCAATCTTACTGTAACAAGATAGTAATGTTTTATTTGAGATATTAAAACTGCTCCAATCCTATGCCCTATGGCATTGGTAGCTTCATTAAAATACATTCTCCATATCTTTTCCTCGCCATTATCTTTTTTTGACCCCAAGATGGCTATTAATTATTGATCTAAAAAAATTTAGCTTTATAGGTTCATAGTCATCAGCAGCTTTATCTGCTAGAAATTCAGCAATGACACTTTTCTTTGATTACTTTTTGACTCACATACACTATATTATATTTTGAGAGCATCACTTGCCAACTTGTAATTCTTTCTGATAGTGATGGCTTTTCGAAGATGTATTTGATGGGATCCAGTTTAGCTATGAGCCAAGTTGTATGGTAAAGCATGTACTGCTTGAGTCTTTTAGTTGTCAAAGTCAAAGCACAACACATTTTCTCCAGTGATGAATACTTGGACTCATACTCTGTGAATTTCTTGGTCAGGTAATAATAGCTCTCTCTTTCTTACCGAGTCCATCTTGTTGGCCCAGCATAATCCTATTGATGCCTCATGTACTATTATGTATAGTATCAGTGGTTCTCTTGGAATAGGTGGTGCTAATATTGGAGGTTTTGATAAGTATTGTTTAACTTTATCAAAAGCCTTTTGACATTGTTCATTCCACTCACTGGAATTATTCTTTCGAAGGAGCTTAAAAATGGGATCACATTTAAAAGTGAATTGAGAAATGAATTGAGAGATATAGTTCAATCTTTTTAAAAAACCTCGAAACTCTTTTCGTGTGCTTGGAGGAGTCACATTTTGAATGGCTCAAATTTTGTCCGAGTCAACTTCTATTCCTCTTTCATTGACTATAAATCCCAAAAGCTTCCCTGACCTGGCTCCAAATGTACATTTGGCCAGATTTAGTTTAAGCTGAAACTTTCTTAACCTCTTAAATAATTTTTTGAAATTGACTACATGATCTCTCCTTTTTAGGATTTGGTAATCATGTCATCCATATATACTTGTAACAAAAAGTTTTTCACATGGTTATAAATGTGATCTTTTCTATGTCATCTAGAGCTATTTTTATCTGATTATAGCTAAAGAATCCATTCATGAAAGAGAATATCGAATGTTAGGCGTATTTCCACCAAAGTATCACTGTGAGGTAAAGGAAAATTATCTTTAGGGCTAGCTCTATTTAGATCTCTATAGTTTACACACATCCATACTTTTCTATCCTTTTTAAGGATTGGTACAATATTAGTTGCCCATTCAGAATATTTGGCCACTTGCAGAAAGCCTACATCAAATTACTTTTTTACTTCCTCTTTGATTTTCAACAGCATCTTTGGTTTCTCAACTTTTGTTGTACCAATCACATTCTGACTTCAATGGTAGCCTATGCTTCACTATTTTAGTGCTAAGCCCAGGCATATCTTGGTAAGACTAGGCAAACACATCCATAAACTCTTGGAGTAAATCTTCTAATCATTGTTGGTCAATTGCTGAGAGTCAAGTACCAATCTTGACTTTTTCTTGTTTTTAGCATCACCCAAATTGATCAATTCAACAACTTCTTGATGAGGCTCAATGGACTTATATTGTTGTTCAATTAGCCTCATTAAATTTGAAGACAAAGTGTATTTCTTAGAATTTTTTTCAATATCAAGTTCATGAGTATTAATTGAATTTTTAAAATTAAACTCTGGATCATTGTCATGATTACCTTCGCATTCATTTAGGGACCTAAAATTTAATAGAATAGGAAATATTGGTAAGAAAACTTTGAATGGAATGGAAGAAATGAACAAAATGCATGCTCCTACTTTTATTAAAATAATGAAAAATAAAAGGCCTAAATATAAGAGTTAATCCCAATGCTTTTGAGCGTAAGCAATTGGAGATATGATTACATTGAAGAAAAATAAAAAACAATAGGCATTTGGATGGCCCTTTAATTCGATAATTCATATCTCAGTAGGCAAGGGTAGGCTAAAGCTTCCATATTTTGACTTTTATTATCCATCGTATGAATGGGCAACTTGATAAAAGCTTCATCCCATTTAGGTTTTTTTTTTGTGTCTTCTTCAGCTTTCGGGTGTATGTACCATCAAAGAATGAAAGTTTCACTTAAATGGGGAAAGATCATCAATCCATTATTTGCCTTTCTGTCGTTGTTTTGCATTTCTTAGATTCTATAACCTAATCTTGATCTATAACTATAATTTTCAAACTTAAGAAGCTTTCCTATCCTTTGAAGGCTTTTGCCCAAGCTAAACCTAATACTCCAACCTTTGTTATCATCTGATTGATCACAATTTAACTGAATTTGAGTCATTCACCTACTGCATTAACAAGTTCAAATGATCTGTAAAAACATTTTAATGATTCCTCTACTGTTTTTACATATGGAACATTTATGGGTTGGGTCACCAATAGATCTTCTTCTCCAACCATAATCACTAATTATCCTTTTACATTGAATTTAATCTTTTGACGCAGTGAGGAAGGGATGGCGCCCGCCTTATAAATCCATGGTTTTTTCAATAAGTAGCTATATGATGGAGATATATCCACGACCTGAAATTTTATGTTGAAGATACACGGCCCGATTTGTATGGGCAATTCAACATCCCCTAAGACTTTTCATCTAGTCCCATCAAATGTTCAGACCACCATATCAAAGGGCAGCTTAGCCAAAGTAGACATAGGTATAACATTAATGGCTAACCCATTATCAACAAGGACCTTAGCTACTATATGGCTTTTACATTTAACAGTGATGTGCAACACTTTGGTGCTCTTTCTACTCTCAAGTGAATCTCATCATTGTTACAAGAAATGTAATATGACAGCACTAGATTCCCTACCAAGTGATTCACATATTCGATAGAAACATTATGGGCCACATAAGCCTAATTCAATACCTTTAACAAGGTATTACAATGTGGTTCAGAGTTTAGGAGAAGTGATAGTAGAGAAATTTTGGCTGGCATCTTATTCAGTTACTCTACCACAAAATATTTGCTATGCTTGACTAGTTTCAAAAACTCACAAACTTCTTTTTAGGCATAGACTTCAAGGCATTTTTCTCTGAAATCTTTAATTCAGTCTATTTTTTTTTCTAAAATAGCTAGAGTATAACATTTTTCACTTCTAGTTATGCCTCATACACCCATTACATTGGCAGTTTCAGCTTTTGGTGTATTCTTTTGCTACCTCTAAGTCATTACTTCACATTCATATCTCCAAGACAATGATTTTTCATATTTATAGGGAAATGGGCGTGGGACTCTAAAAGCTACTGATTTGAAAACAAACTTATTCTTAGCTGATTGTGATTTTTTTTTACAGTGTATGATGATAGGTTTTGGCACCCACCTGTCTGTCATAACCATTCCAATGTGACTCGTCATATAACTCTATTTGGTAAAAGTCCATCAGCTTTTGAACTTTACCATGGAATTGCTTGCAGACATCAATTGAATGTCCTGGAGCCCCATTCTAATACTTACATCTTTGATTTGGGATGCATTTTCCTACATAAATGCATAGAGCTACTAGTTGTCTCATCCTAGCTTTATATAGGGTTTCATATAGCTTGTTAAATGGTATCTTAAGCTTTTCTACCCTTTTTTTCACATGCTTCTTACTTATATCCAAAGCATTGATTGTATGACTAGGTAAGGGATTCTAGTTGACAATGGGTGCTAAAATTTCACTGGTATCAAAGCTTATTAACCTCTTCTTGATTAGATTTTGCACCTTATGCTTGAAAGGTATGCAATTCTCAATAGAGTGTCCTGTTACTCCAAAATGGTAATCACAGTGAGTATTGTAATCATACCATTTAGCGTAAGAAGGTTCAAGCTATTTAGCAGGGATTGAAGCAATTAAGTGGTTATTGTAAAGTTTTTGGTATAGCTCGGTGTAACTCATAGGGATAGGGTTGAATGTAGGTCTTGCCCTAGTTCATGGTTCTCAGGCACTATTTGTTGTACTGACTAGGTGAGCTGGTGATCGTGGTGAAGATGGATAAGAAGGTCGTGTAGTCATTTGATAAGTAGAGGCATGACTTACTATGTAATGGTATGTGGGATAGGTTGGTCGAGAATAGCTTTTGAATTGCTGTCCTTCAAGATTCCCCAATTGAGCTTTATTTTCTTTCTTCTTATTTGCTCTTTTAAAAGGCTTTCTTCCTTCAAGCTTACCATTTTTAATGGTATTTTTTATGATCTCTCTCAAAATCATCATATCAACAAAGTTTTTAGTCATATTGCCTATCATTTTTTTTTATAGTATGGCAACTTTAAAGTGTTCACAAACAACATTGTAGTTTTTTTTTCTATCAAGAAAGGTTGTACCTAAGCAATTACATCCCGTCATCTCTGGACATATTGTTTGAAGGATTCAGATGCTTTTTTTTTCCATTCCTTACAAAGAAAGATAGTCTAGAGCCATAATATGATGATACTAATTGATGAAGGACCAAGTCAGATCTTTTCATATCTTTATATGAGTCCCATCTAACTAGATATACCATCTTGCTGTAATTCAATTAAACTGTCTTGAAAGACATTCATAAGCACCTTTTCATTACTGGCATGTACCACCATCTTACGATAATACATTATGATATGCGTGATAAGACACTTAATGCATCATACTTTTCAAGTTTTGACACTTTGAATTTGGGTAGCACCATCACATCAAGTACCAAGCAAAGCCCCATTGCATCTATAGATCCGTAAAAATTAATTCCTTGTATAGCCTTTAATATTTCCTTAAGCTATTCATGACTTGATCAATTTTAAAACTTTCTAAAGGCATAACTATCTACTACTTCTCTTTTTCTTTTACCTCATCCACAATAAGGAGTTGAATGGGTTCAACTACCTTTTCAACGTAAACAGGATTGTCATAACTTTAGACATTCTCATGATCGAAAGCATAAGTCATCCCTGGGTAATTATATTTTGGAAAAGTTGTCTGTTAAAGTTAGAATATTGAGGCAGTTTAAGTCTATTGTGGGCTAAAACTTAGAGGATATATTGATTCAGTAGCTTCCGATAAGGCATCTCTTTTTATTTCTTTTTTTTATTTACCTTTTCTAGGGCTTCTAAAATCTTGCTAAACTTTTCTTCTAATGCCTCTTGAGCCTTTTCTATCCTTTCAAGATGAATTGCATTGTCTTGCTTCATTTTCTTTGCTTTAGCCTGAGTATTGTATGGATGTGTAGATATTCTTACATCTTAGTATCACAATTAAAGTTTCAATGATGATGTTATAATAATGAATGAATAAATGTGATGGAAATGCATGAAAAAGAAAAGAAAAGAAAAGAAAAATAAAATGTTTGCCCCTTAAAAATTTAACAAAATTGAACTTTCATTTATTCCATAAGAGTTTATTTTACATCAAATCTAATACTGTTCCTCTATAAAAATGCTTAACTTGCTCATACTGGTCTTTAGCCTTCTTAATGAAATTTAACAATCTCTGTCCATGCTTTCCTGCTGGTGTAACTGAAGCTCTCAATGCCTGAGCCTTTTCTATCATCTTATCTGCTTTAATCACTATTTTACCTATCTACGCTGTAAGGTACTTTATATATCTTTATCTTCTAACTTTTTTCTTTTACTGCACCACACCTAATATGATAACTATATGTGCTTCTCTATGAGGGTTCTGACATGATCTTTTTGTTCATTCAACTTCAATGTCAAGGTCAAAATGTATTCTGAAAGCATTTCATTTTCCTGTTGAACTTTCTTACAATCATCTTCTATTTGTGCACATTATTTCTTTAACTCTTCATTCTCACAAGCCAAATTTGTGTTGTTTATTTCTTTAGCCTGCACTTGTATACGCAACCTCTTATGTTCTTGTTGCAGCTCTTTCAATTCCTGAAGGGCATCATCCCATTCTCTGATAACTTTTTGGGCCTCGTTATATTCTTTAAAAATCATATGGACTTGGATTTTTAATTTTTCTACTTTGTTTTGCCATTGGTCTTTTTCTTCCTAGAGCTTTAGAATTTCTTATTCTAGCTTCTCTTTTTCTACTTTATATTCTTTCCTTATGGATTTTGATTCTAAAAGCACATCATCTATCCCATAGTCCACTGACTAGCAATGGTCTTTAGGTATAAGTGCCACTTACTGATCTCTTTTTGCTCTCTAAATCAGATACTTTTGAGTGGCTTTATCAGTAAATGATCCAGGGCTTATCCTTTTGGGGCTCTTCCAGGCCTTGATCACATTATCAATTTTCTAAAAAGTTCTAGGCTCCCCATATGAACAATTAAACTGGCTAAGCTTATATGTCCTAGGAGTAAACTATTCGGCTCCATGCTGTCTCTTTACCATCAATGCTGCATAACTTGTTGACCCCTATAATCTTAAAAGTGGAACCCCTATCTCATCCCTATATTGATATAACATTGGTTTTCTGTTTATCCATGGAGCTAACCATTTTACTTTATAAATTGTGAGTTTTTGAATAGATTTTTTCACTCTTTTTGAGTTTTTGTTTTTGGCCAACTGCTCTGACATAATTTCTTAATTGGGTTTCGGGTGTAGAAATAAAGCTTGGAGAAGGCACTCTTTTTGCATTTGAAATGGCTTTTCATACATAGATAAAGTAGTGGTATGAATCCCATAAATCTTGCCTTGTCATTTTGTCTACAAAACTTAAAGATCTGATGGTTTCTGCCAAGATAGCTGGAGAAGGATTACACATTTTTTCAATTTGTTCTAAAAGATCAACCACTTCTATCTCAATATGGCCTAAAACCTTGGGAAAAATGACCAACCTATATATGGCTGAGCAAATACATTCATTCCTTAATCATCATTTTGATGCTTGATAATGAAATATCAAAAAATCTCTCATGAGATACCCTTATGCTTTCTTTTTTCTCGAATGTAGGAATCTATGATCTCTTTCTCCACTCTTAGAATCTGGCCCAATTTCTTGTGATTCCTTAATTTATGCTTTTTCACATATATTCTATCTAGATACAGGAAATGCATACTTATTAAAATTGAGTACTCCTCTATAGTTAGCACCAAATCAACCTCATTAAAGATGAACCAACGGTAAGAAGGATCCCAAAACTGTATAATTGCCTTAATAAGTGGGTTATCAACATCCACTGATAAGAGATATGCAACATGCCTAAACTACTGATAAAAAGCTTCCTGCTTTAAAGGAGTCATGTTGTTTCATATATCTGCTAGGCTTTTGAAGTCATTTTTTTTGATGAATAGGCGAACTTTCTTTGTTAATGTAGAGATATGACTAGGTGATAAATAAACTTCTTTTTTTAGCTATCTTTTTTCTGATTCTATCTTCACATCTATCGGGGAATCACATTTGAACAGTGTAGATGAGGCACAAACCTGATACTCTATAGAGTCTATGAAGGCTTTTGTTGAAATAACTTTGGGGAAATAGTACTATTCAATTTGTAAACATGTTTATGAATGTGCATAAAAGGAAAAGAAATAAAAGAAGACAAAGAAATTAGTTAGTCACTTTAATAAAACATAGAGTAAACATCATATAGCAAGTAAGATAACAACATGACCTTAAATTTTGGATTGACCATAAAGGATAGGAAGATAAGGCTCTATCTATGGTTAGGCTCTTAAGGTTGACTATGTGTGGCTTGGTTAATTTTAAAAGGTTCCCAAATTGTTCCTTACATCATGGTCTATCACAGACTAGTAAGGTACCCAAATCCTCACTCATTATAGACTACAAGCGAAAAGGGTTCAATCTAAGTGGGAGTGTTTCGCATGCCCATGAAGAGGCATGAAATCTCACGAGGGCATAAGTACTTCACTCCCTCCTAAAGGTAGAGCCTGGCTAAAGGGCTTATGTTATGCATATGCAAATGAATGATAGGTATATATATAATAAATAGCTAATTAAGCAAATATAAACAATGAATAAAAAGAAAGACAAATGAATGAATAAAACCAAGTATACACAACGAAAAGGAAAACAAAGAAAATATAAGCAATGAAAGGGAATAAAATAATTTCAAACTTATTAAGCAAAGCTTGGATAATAAAAAAATCATTTACTGGCCTAACTCTTGATGTCTCTAGTGGAGTCACCAAACTGTCATATCGTATAGATCAATGGATCTACTGCTAGACATGGATTAGAAAGAGTCGCTACCAATCTTTTTTGTTTAGGTGTGATTAGCCACCTGATATAGATTTTGGTTTGCAAAATCAGATTTTAGGTTCAAGAGTCGGATACGTATGTGGAAGATTATAGCACCCTCATAACGCCCATCCGAAGAACAGTACCAGTTAGATTTCGAATTATCTAAGCCTTGACCATTTTATGATTTACCAAATAATTTAATATTGAAAATGTATCTTAAATTATTCCAATAGTTTAGTAGCAATTTAAGATAATTTTTTCCTCTCAAGAGTATTCATAAAGACTAGTGTCCTATTCTGAAGAGGCTCTGTCATCAAATTTATTAACATACTTTTATTCAAAAAGATTACTAAAGTCTCCCAATAGTTTGGTAGGACTTGAAAATAATCCTCTAATAGTTTAGAGGATAAAAATTATTTTTTTCTTTTATTATTTCTTGAAAAATTGATTTATGAAATATTTCAATAGTTTGGTGGATTCCATTTTAAAAAGTAAATCCTTGAAAATTCCCCAATAGTTTGGTGGAATTCATGAATTTATTCTGTAAGAACTTTTATTTGAAAAAATTATTATTATTATTATTATTACTATTATTTTAAAGGATATTTATTTTTTGAAGACTTTATTTGAAAATATTTTTTTTGAAAAGATTTTCTTTTATTTTTACTTGCTTTATAGAATCATTTTTTTTAAAGAAAATTTATTTACTTTTAAAAATAAAATGGTAGAAATAAAATGGCACAAATAGAATTTTTTTAAAAAATTAAACCAAAAGAATAATATATGAAAAAAATAATAAAATGGGTTAAAAATAAAATAAAATTAGAAAAAGAAAAATAAAATGAAAAAAAAAACCTACGATCGGGTCGGGTCAAAACGCATGTCAATACGTGATTCGTCTGGTCAGAGCGCGAATCTTAGGCTACCTAAAACGACGTCGTCTTGGCCTTGTATAAAAGCCAACCCCAGCATTTTTGCTTAAGAATCCCCTTTGTTCCCTTTCTCTCTAGACCGAGAAACTCTAAGTTCTCTCTAAGATTCCCTAAAAAATTCATCAAAAACTTCAACCGAAAAATGAGAATTCCATTTGTTTCTAGGAGAGTCACTAGGAAATTCAACCAAAAACTAGAAACCCATTAGTTTTCGAAAAGTTGGTCAGAATATGGTCAAAAAATTTAACCGATCATTAAAAACTTCGCTGGAAAATTCAAACCTTCATTGAAAAATTCATCCCAACCTAAAAAACTCAAAACTTTCCAAAAAAACCTAGATTTCTTCCAATTTTTTCAGATTTACTCCAAATTTTGCTCCGATCACTCCTAGAATCGTCCAAAATCCTAATTTTAACCCAGAAACATAAAATCAAACCCACAACTTCAGATTGAACCCAAAAGCCCAAAATCAAACTCCCATAATACCCTCACTACCTAGAATTTTCCAAACTTTTTTCCCTTAAAATTTTTGTGTTTATCCTTTGTAAATCTAGTCTAATTTATAGGTAATTTTAGGATCAATTTTAGGAAATGGATAGAATCAATCCTATGCTTGAATATTGGGATTGCATTCTGTCTTACGTGATTTTTCGTCCAGAATTTCAGCACTTAATGATTGAACTTTAACAGTGGGATTCTAATCCTGATTCCTTTTCTTGTTCATGTGTCGATTAGAACAAAAAAGAAAAGAAGAAAGAAAAGAGAAAAAATGAAAATAAAATAATAATAATAATAATAATTATTATTATTCTAATAGTAATAATAATAATAATATTAGTGACATTAATAATACTATATCATAATATATACAAAAATACCAAAGAAAGAAAAGGAAAATATAATAATAATAATAATAATAATAATGACATAATGATATAACATAATACCATATAATATATACTATAATAACAAAGATACAAAAAAAATCAGTCTAATTAGGCCCAGGCATAAATGGGTGTCTGCAATTCTGCACTAGAAATATTAAGAATTGCAGAGGGACTCCAAATGTCATTATGAATCAAGTAAAAGGGAGTAGAACTTTTTTCGTTACTAATTGGAAAAGACACACGTCTGTGCTTTGTAAGTTCACAAATATCATGAAAATCTTCAACATTTAATCCTTTGAACAAAGAAGGAAATATGTTTCTCAAAGTTCCAAAATAAAGATATCCAAGACAAAAATAATATAGCCAGATTTTATTTTTATTGGAAGATTTTTCAGAAAAAAATAACAAAGGTAAGCTATTTTTGATATTACTTATGTTGTTTGATGTCTTAAGATAATATAGTCTATCATTCTCCTTAGCAAGTTCAATCCTTTTCCCCAAACCCTGATCCTAAAATTCATAATAAAAGAGATAAAAAGTCACTTTGTAGTTCATATCTCTGGTAAGTTTTTGTATAGATATCAGATTAGTAGATAATCCAAGAACATTAAGAACATTTTAAGAACAAATAAGGGACTAATTTAAACATCCCCTAATCCTACCACTGTAGTAAGTGAACCATCTGCAATAACAATTTTCTTATTACTAAGACACAGGGTATATGTACTAAATTTCATAAGAAATGTGTCATATGGTCTGTGGCTCCTAGGTCAATGACCCAAGAACTCATCATAGGCTTAACCGAGACATTTAATCCATGAGAACTAGAAACTTTACCTGAACTAGAGACTTTACCTAATGAACTACTAAGATATCCTCTCATTGTTTTCGAGACATCTATAGTACTCCTATGATTTTCCTAGTTGACACTTCCTCAAATTGGGTAGTAGTGATATCTTTTTTTAAACTGAAACAAGTCTTAAGATATAAGCAAAAATGACTCTTAGCAATGAAGGCTAAAGAAGGGAAAAATAAAATAGCTATAAAGGCTTTAACAGGGTTTAGCAATGAAGGCCTAAAATAAAAGTAAGCAATGATGGCTAAAAATTTTGCTTCCCAAGAAGAGCTTAAAGCTTTGATACCATGTGAAAAAACTAAGAAATAAAACTGTGTGAAAAAATAAGAGTAAAATTGAATGTATATTGAAAAACTACTCATTAAGAATTATACAAGCACATTAGGTTTATATACAACTAACTAAGGGTTAAACTAGGAAACTAAATCTTCCTAAAAATTGATCCTATAATTGAGGGATTGTCTATCCTAATTTTTTGTCCTTAATTCTAAGGATACAAATACTTAATTCTAGAGATACAAATATAAATATACAGATTACAAGATTACAACTAGCGTAAATAAGTATTTTCCCACATCTTGGTGTGAATGGGAACTAGGAATGGGATAAATTGACCCTTTCTTCCTACGTATGTTTGTAGACATCTAATTTTATTTTGATTGATTCAAATTTATTCGATTTTTATGCTTAATCTACATGTCTCAATTTGAGCCTATTTGAGCACTTTAATTGGATACATCTTGTTGGGCCCATTTAGGCTTTATTGTTTTAAATTATTTATTGTATATGTTAAAGTTTGGTCCAACTCAATTTGGATTAATTTAAAATTGGGTCAAGCCCAAAATAAAATTTTAAAGCCAAAGTTTAGTTTGACTTTAAGGCCTAAGTTAATTAAATTTGATTAATTAAAGAAATGAAAATTTTACCAAAAAAAAAATAATCATTTGCTATGCAACTAACTTTCTTAAACCCCAAATCTTCCATTTCATGTTGCTACTCCAAATTCAAGCCATTTTTAACTCTTCATTTTTTACTCCATTTTTTACCCTTTATTGACTCCCGACACCAATTGATTAAAAGCTTCAAACCATAGACGACTGCAAACTCCTTTACCTAAAATAATGGCAACAAACTCCTCTAGCTAAGGTACTATTGCAACCATTTAAAATTCACCGAATTTTATAATAGGAAAGGAATTAGCAAGGGAGATGACACACACATGGCTAAAAAATATATAAAGAACAAAATTTTTTTCTAGTCGAGACCTTATAACCGAGCATCATGACCAACGCCCTCCCATCATCCATCATCAAGATCACCCTTACACCATGACCAAAGTTGTGATACCCTTTTTGCCATCATCCAAAAAATTTCTCAAATCAAATAAAACTTTTCATTTTTTTTTTTATGAAATTACACTAAAAAGATCCTCACTACTAGGTAACAGAAAAGCACACCACCAGCAACACTAAGCTCCTATTTGGCTAGCCTCTACTGTCGACTATCACCTATTCTCTAACCCCTTCATACCTCGTAAGCCATCATAGCCTACAACCACCATATTTTTGGCTTACCCATCACCCAATTGCCACTAATTAGTAGTTTAATCACCTCCCAAAAAAACCAAACTGAGAACCAAAATTCCCTTTATGTTTCCTAGAATAAAAAATCAAAACCACAAATAAAAAATCACATCCCATGGATGGGAACATAGTGCCAAAAAAAAAAAATCAACAAAATACAAAAAGATGGGCTTTAGTTTGAAGGAGTTATAAAGAGTCTAGGGCTCAATTTTTTGTGGAAAGGTAGATCTTAAGGAGGGAAATAACATATCAAGAAATGGTGGCATTTGAAGTGGTGGTGGGAGAGATTTTGGGATGTTTGTGCCACAGTTTTAGGGGAAGATATAGGTTATTATAAGGTGATTTGTAAAAAATAGAGGCTGGAATTGAGAAAATGATGCTGATAGAAATCTATGACTGAAATTTGAGAGCTAAATAACATCGACTATTAGAATATGGGTTGGTGAAGTGGCGATGGTCTACTTATTTTTTGTTTAAAGAAGATGATCTCCTTTTTTTTTTTTTTTAGAAAAGAAGATAAATGAATTAGAAAAAAAAGTTTTATATATTTTTTTTTTAAAAAGGAGAAAAAGTTGACGGGTCAGTTTGACTTGACCTAAGACCTAATTGGCCCGAACCCTGACCATGACTCACCTCTTATTGGACCAGATGTTACCCAAACCCACCACTCACTTAGGCTTATTAGATTTCTATGGTGGGCTATAATACAGAGGACTTGTTGGGTAAAACTAGTATCTCTTTAAATCTTTAATTATGTTTGTATATTTTTGTATATGCATAAGCTTAATTATAGGAAAATGCAAGCTTATGAATTAAAGATTGTAACAGCTTGTGTTAGTGTTATTTTTTTATATAATTATTTTAAAGGGAATAATTATCACTATTTTTTGGAAAATAAAAATATAAGGCAATACTTCTAAGTAGAAATGACTTTGGAAACTCTACCTAGATATTTGAGGGGATTCAAAAGATTATTTTTACAAGGAAATATTGTTTTTGTTGGAAAATTTATTATAAGATTTTGTTCAAAACATAAACGGTCAATTTTCGTAAATTTCACCTAAATATTAGTGAATTAAAGGAAAATTTTTGACACCAAAGATTACCATTTTTATAACTAGATATTCTTTGAAAGGGAAAATAAAGGCTAAATGTTCAATTTAGGATCAAATGTTTATTTGGTTACTCAATTTAGGACTAAACGTTTTATTTTGTACGAATAAATATAAAATGTTATTGAAAATTTACAATTAAGGATATATTTGGTTGAATCTATGTGTGTCCCTTATGTACCGTTTAGTTGTATATTGATACTAATTTATACCTAAAACCCAAAAAAATAAGTAAAAAATTGAATGAAAATTGTGCGTGTCTCCTACCCAAAATATAACAACTTTTCTTTCTTCGTTCTTTCTAGATTTTTTTTGGTCCTAATTTCATATTTTTTTGCCTCAACTCTTGTTTCTCTATAAAGCCTCCCATTATTCTGTTGTTATAAAAGGGTTATCATTTTCATTCAATTTTCTTTCTTTATTTAACTCCTCTCTCTTAGTATTTACCTTTTATCTTTAGCTATAACTCCTTTATTCACAATACAAAAAAACTAGAAATTTTAAACCTTACTTTGTTAAGCCGCTAGAAACTTGTCCATGCTCAATCTTTGCCAAATTTGAAATTTTAGAAGAAAATCAAACTAACAAACACCTAATCAATGAATCCTTTTTTGTAATTTTATTTTTGAGAAGTTGGAGATGGAAGTTGGCTAAGGTTGGGATTGATAGATTAAAGAATTTCATGGCCTGATAGTGAGTAAACTATCCGACTTTTTTAGTTAAGATCTAGGATTTGGGTGTTTGGTTGTATTGCAAGTGGTATTTAGGGGTTTATTGTAATCATCCAGTTATGATTGTACTACAAGTGGTGTGTCCAGTTGTAGGTTTTTGAATTTCATGAGTATTATAATTTGGATTGGTGATTTTTTTTGTATAGATTAATATTGAGCAATTGAAAATTTAATGATTATACACAAAATCACCAAAACTTTGAATTTTTATTTTCTTACTTCTTTTTTATTTTTAAACTGTGTTTAAAATAGTAAGAAAAAATGAAATGATTTTTTCATTTTTTAAAAATAAATCTCATTTTTTGGATGTTTTTAATTTTTTTATTTAAAATGATACTTAACCACTAAAAAAATGACACATGGCCACTTTTTTTATTTAACTATTATTTTTATTAGTGTTAATGGTGTGTGTGCAACATGTACAAATTTTCATCTAAATATATTATTAATTGTAAATTTTTTATAATGTTTGATCCTTATTTGTATAAAATAAAACATTTAGTCATTAATTGAACAATCATATAAACGTTTGATCTCAAATTTAGCATTTAGCTAAAAATAAAAAGATGATAAAAAATAATAAAATTAAGAAGCTTGCAAGATGAGAAATAAAATTGATTATTTGTATCATTTTATTTTTATTTTTTATTTGCACCAGTTTGCTAATGAAAGTGACATGGAAAATAATGATTTGTTCAAGACAAAGAAAGATATTTTTAGCAAAGAATAAGATAATATTCTTAAGTAAAAATAACTTTGAACATCTTGCCTAGACGTTGGAAGAAATTCAAATGTCTATTTTTACCAAGAAACGTTATCTTATTTTAAAGATTATCACTACAAGAATAAAAAGTATTACCAATAGATTTTTATCGATGAATTTCCAACAAAATATTGATAGAATTTAGTCAAAAAATATTGACATCTATCGATGGAATACTGATGGATTTTACCAATGAATTTAAATTTGTTGGTAATCCATAAGTAAAAAATTAGCGTCAATTACCATGGCTTTTACCGATGAAATTTTTCATTGACAATTCAAAAGTAATTTTTTACCAATAGATTATCAAAAAAAATTTTCTTTAGTAAAAAAAAATTACAAAAAAGATTAAACATTACTGACAAAATTTCCATTACTATTCTGTTGGCAAAAATGAAAAAATTTGAAACTTCCTTCTCCAGATTTGTGAACACCCAAAATTCCCTAAATTCCCTCCCCCAAATCCCTAACCTCTCTCTCCCTACCATGATAAGTCGTCGGCTGATTGATATTTCCCCCTTCGTCGATCGATAATTTGCTTATTTAATTATTCCTTTTTCAAGTTTTTTGTTTAGTATTTTTGTTGAGTTTATTGTTTAATTTTTTTTTTTGTTATAAATTTTTTGAGTTTTTGTTATGTTAAACTTATAATTTATTTTTGTTGGAATTTTTTATTGGGGTTTTTTTAGTATTGTTGAGCTTTTTTTTAGATTTGTTGAATTTTTTTTTGTAGATTTATTAACTTTTAAATGTTTAAGATTTATGCCGATTTGTTGGTTAGTTTGGGTTTGATGTATATTAAGATTTATATGTATATATATTGATGGAAGTTTTGTATTTAATATTTTTTAAATTTTAATAATAATTATAGAAATTAAATAGTTTTTGAGTATTTGATGTTATATTTGGGTTTGATGTGAAATAAGATTTATATTTGTTTTGAAAAACTTTTATATTTGACATTTTTTAAAATTTATATACTTATAATTATTGAAATATTTTGGTATTATTATATTGATAAAAAGTTGGTAAATTTTATAATATTAAATAGTATTATGATATCATGTACTTGAAATTTTTTTTTTATTTTAGGGTCTTCAATCAAAAAAATATTACGAAGGTTAAATGGTGGAAAACAATCAAATTGCATTATTATGATTTATGACATACTATATAATAGTAATATTATATATGTTTGTTTTTCTTTGAGTTTTTGGAATAGCAATGGAATGTTTTTGTTCTATTTGATAGTTATGAATGGATGTCGTGCAAAAAGTGCTTTTCATCGAGGTGGTTCAAAGATAGGATCTATGAGAGGTGATTCACGTATTAGGTTATCATCAAAATCGATACAACATGATCCACCATATAGGTTAGCTTTAGCACAGATGCAGTATGATCCACCATACTGGTCATCTTCAGCACCGATGATGAATGATCCACTGACGGAGAATGATGTCAATCCAAGAATCACCGATGATCCACACATTTGGTGAAGAAAAAAGGATGACAACTAGGTAGAAGACTAAGGGGCAAACAAGGGGTTATCAACTTATATAACTCCAGAGAAGTGGGTATGGATTACTTTATTAGGAAAAAGGTATCAAATTTTTCTTATTGTTATTTGTTTCTTAACAAATTCATGTAGTTGTTTTGAGCAATCATCGGTTAGCTCAACAGTTTCAGGAATAATTCAAACAAATTTTACTGGTCATTGGCCAACATGAGCTAAATTACCTGCGTCAGTTAAGTCTATGATGTTTGATAAATTTAGGGTAGTAAATGGACATTTAATTTTTTGTGTATATATTTATTTGATTTGAATTAAAAGTTCAACTTCTTGTCAAGGACTTATTATATTCCTATTTATTATGTTAGGAAAATTTTCAATAGGCTGAGTCAGATGATACTCTTATTCAATGAGCACAGAATAATATTTTGATTAATCGATTGAAAGACTTGAAGTTCAACGAGAAAGAATTAGCAATAAAAGAGTGTGAAGTTGATAACATCATACACTGTAAAGGTGTGGAGCGGAGGTGGATCATAACCCTAATTTGGGATGCTTTTATTAAGAATGTATAGAGCACTCACGAATGGCAAAACATCTCCATCAAAGCCAAACAAAATCGTCAAACAGAAAAAGAAGAAAGTATTACAAAGTTCACTAGTGGCTCAATTGCATTTTTTGTTCATAAAAAGAGAATGTTATGATCTTTTTTCATAAGTTATTTTTATTATCAAATATCAATAAAATATATAAATTGTATTGTAACATATTTCATTAAATGTTTATAAACGAATATAGTCACTTAAGTTACAATGAAAACCACATTTACAAAATTTTTCAATTGCACTTATAGGCCTTCAGAGGATGTGGTGATTTTGTTGACAACAAGTCCAAAGTTGTCAATATATGTGACTTTTAAATGACTGTGAATAATTTGAAATTGCTACTTGCCTTGCTTTATTGAAATATAAAATTTCTTATGTGTTTTATGATGCAAACATTTCATGAATTATATTGCTGACTGTGTGAATAATATCTTGTGTGTTTTGTAATGTAAAGACTTTGTGAAAAGTGTAAACTATTGTGTAACTTGCTTTGTAATTCTGGTTGTGTATTGTAATTCTTGCTGAACTATATATATAGTATATTGCATTAAGATCACATTTGAGAAATATGAAAACTATTTTTTATTTTGAATTGCAATGACAATTGTATATTGTGATTATTAATCAACTATCTTTAGAGTATATTATGATGAAATTACATTTGTGAAATGTGGAAACTATTGCGTATTTTTCATTGTGATGATAGTTGTGTATTGTGATTGTTGATGAATTATCTTAATAGTATATCACGATGACTAGTAATTGTAGGAAATTCAATATTGAAATTGATAGTGTTATTTGCGTATCTAGATGAAATCACATTTGTGAAATCTGAAAAATATTGTGTATTTTTGTTTGTGATTTTGTTTGTATATTATTATTGTTGATGAAGTATATAGTGAAGTAATTGAAAGCCTAAACATTATAAGAAATTTTGTATTGAACTAGATAATATTTTATGTATATCAAAATGCAATGAGTTTGTGAAATGTGAAAACTATTGCATATGTAATAATAAAAAAATTGACGTTATGAATTATTTGAAGTTATCTCATTTTAGTGAACTATACAGGTAAAATATAATGATTATTGTTTTAAACTTTTTGTAAGAAAACTGTGCTACTACATTATCTCAGAAATACAGTGAAAACTCTTTCAATCATCTAGATTTTGATTCACAAGTATAGACTGAAGCTATTAAAGGAATTTAAGCTACGCGCACTCATGTATATGGCTTTGGATCTACAAAATAGATCTAGAAACTTCATTCACTAAACTTAGTCCATTACTGTAGTAGGAATGTCTCACCCTATTTGTGGTCCATCATCTATGCCTTATCAGCCTTAAATAGAAGAAATTGATAAGTTGAGGGTTGAGCTTAGATCTTTCATGGATCAAATGAAGGTTTAATGAGATCTAGACAAACTCCACCAATACAATTTTTAGACCTAATGATGACAACGAAGATTTTGGATCAGGAGATGTAGTAGTAGCACAATGACATTCTTTTTGGATTTGTATGATGTATTTGATAGATGTTATTGATGTTTTATGAAAGGATGCATATTTTATGATGTATTTGATCGATGTTTGATGGAGGTTATCTAGATTTGATATTTTAATTAATAATAATAGAATTCTTAAATAATTGCACATGCTTTAATTGTAATTTACAAGTTTTTTAAATAATTATAGATTTTTTGAATAATTATAGATGGAATTAATCAAATTATTAATGAAACTATAATTTTACCGATGGATAATACCGAAGGAATATTAGTATTATTGATGAAATTTTAGCCATTATCGACGAAATACTAATGAATTATTGACAAAATACCAATTGATTACTAACAAGTTACTGATCGATTTATCAATAAAAAATATGTAGGTAAATCCATCAGTAATAATTTCGTCTATAGTTTTTGACAAATTTTGTTTATTGCTAATGAAATAGTATTACTGATTTAGCTATCACCAACAAAATTTTTCCATCGTTAAATCCGTCACTACTGCTATTACCGACAATAAAGGCTATTTTTCTGGTAGTGTATTATAAATTTTTTATGAGTGATCAATTTTTTTTTAAATTCCACCTAAATATTGGGGAATTAAGAAATTTTTTTATCATTAAAGATTGTTATCAAGAAATAACAGTAAGAAGTATAAAAATAAGAGATTTGAAAAAGTAAAATAAAATTGATCGTTGGCATTATGTGATTTTCTCTCTTTTGGTATCATTTATTATATATTGCATCATATACATGAAATTTGTTGATAATAAAATTGAAATGATAAAATAAGATTCGAAGAAAGGATTTTTAGAAATAAAAGTTAATATTTCTAAGTAAAAATAATTCTTTGAATCCTACTTAGATATTGGAGGGCTTTTTAATAATTAGTGTTTATAAATGAATATTATGTCAGATTTTAAGGATTATTATGATAATCCTAAGTAAAGAAATATTTTTAAAAATTTCACGTAAATATTAAAAAATTTAGAAAGTATTCCCAAACTAAAGATTTTCTTCTTATTCCTAAATAAATAGCTTTAAAAAGGTTTTGCAAAAATAAAAAAAAATTAAGGGAATTATATAAAATATTATAATTAAGGCCATTTTTATTAAAGTAAAGGATAATATATAATCAATTAGTAGCGTTTTTAAAAAACGATCATTGTGAGAGTGTTAATCATTTCCCACACATAACCTTACTCCTAAATCTTACTTTATTTTTTGCAAACCAGATGAAAAAAATATATTTTTAATAAGTTTTAATTAATTTTAAAATTTTATTAAAAAAGTTTTTTTTTTGTCAATCATGTTAAAAATAAATTAGTAACGACTCTTCTAGTTTTGAAACTTTTAAAATTTTCATTTGGTGGTATCCAAAACTGTTATGGCAATGTCAAAAGTCAATTGTCTATTTTGCATCTCATTCCTAATAGGGAGGATCAGGTTATTTGGTCTTTTAATTTATCTGATGATTTTACAGTTAAATTGTCCTGTAATCTCTTTGCAGATCGAATGACTACTATTTTTTCTTAAAGCCGTTTCTGAATGTTGGATATGCCACCTCGAGTTAAACATTTCCTTTGGATCTAATACACAATAGAATTCTTACAAAAGAAAATTTTCTACCTCTACTGATTGTCCAAGGTGTGATGCAAATTTGGAAGATACATTACATGTTTTAATGGATTGTCATGAATCTCAATTCCGTTGGTCCACCTAGCTGCATGCTGCTCATTTAGATCATTTCAACTCTTTATCTTTACATGATTGGCTCAAGTTTTACTTGCTTAAGCGTAACAAGATGATTGACCATTTCTTCCTTGGTTTTTATTTTTTGGCTTTACTTGTTAGCATCTTTGGAAGTTATGTAATCGACTTGTGTTTGAAGCTGATTTCATATGGCATTTTAATGTTTGTAATTCAATTATGTTTTCTGTGAAAGATTATTTGAGGTATAAGGTCGTCAGCAAACTTCGCGGGCTAGAGAGCTTGTTTATATTACTTGGCAATGCTCTTTTTTTAATTTTGTCAAACTCTATGTAGATGTTACCACAAAGTCTAATCCAAATGATTTAGTTATTGGTGAACTTTGTAAGTAGGGGTGTAGCTAAGGGGACTGGCAAGGGCCATGGCCCCCTCAAAAATTTTTTTACACCATTATGATAGAATACTTCATTTCATCAAAAATAAATTCAATCCTCCTTTTTCTAGTAAAATTATTATTTGATCTCTCATTTTTCATATTTCTGGTTTCGCCTCTATTTGTGGGGACAGTGAAGGTTATAAGATGTTTGGGTTACATGTAGACTTGGTTGGAGGTTGATTATTATGGCTAAAATCTATGTTGTCTTTATAGGATTAAAAATAGCTTGGGAGCATAGGTGCAAAAGAATTCTAGTGGAATTTGATTCATTATTGGCTGTGCAAAAAATTTTAAAATCTCTGCATGATAATGATCCTCTGTATCAGGTTGTACATGATTGCAAACAACTTCTCTAATTAGATTAAGATTATTCTCTTGTTTATATCTATTGAGACCCATTTCTGTATGGATTTTTGGAAACTTAGCTCATGAGAGTACCTTTGAAATAATTAAACTACTGTCTCATCCTTCTGTTGGGAATATTGACTTAAATCCCATAAGAGATTTGTTTGGGATTTGTTTGAGATTTGTCAGATATTGCTTGATAGATAATAAGACTTGCAAAAAAAGAATTCTAAGAGAAAGAGGATTCTTAATAGATAAGTTTGACTTGCAAGAGAAGAATTCTAAAAGGAAAGGAATTCCTAATAGGCAAGTTTGACTTACAGGAAAAGAATTCTAAGAGGAAAAAGATTCTTAGGGGGCAAGTTTGTATGATTATAAATAGGTGAAGTCTCTACAAGGTTTGGTATGAGAAAAAGATGTAAGAGAGTTGTAAGATTTTGTGGGATAGACATCCCATATGAGTATTAAGGCTCTACATCTTATGGATATGTATGTTTGTTTGTGAGTGGACTAGAGGAGACTAAAAGGGTCCATATAAGTATGATATATGAGAGCATATGGGTATGTGTTTAGTTATGTTGAAAGGTTACACAAGGGTTTGAGTTTATGTTTGTTTGGGTTGAAAATACTTCATAGGATTAGAGGAGATTGAGAGTGTCTTATGAGTATTGATTGTTGAGTGAGGTTGATGATTTGATGTATGTTTGTAATTCTTTACAACTAGTGGATCTTGTTTCTCATCCGTGGACGTAGGTTGATTGGATCGAACCACGTTAAATTATTATCTCTTGTGTGTTGATTTATTGTTTGATTTTACTTTCATTGGTATGATTGGATTAGAGGCTTTTAGCCCAACAAATGGTATCAGAGCTGTGGTAATCCCCAACAAATGGTATCAAAGCTGTGGTGTTCCCTAACAAGTGGTATCAGAGCTGAAGGTTCGAAACATGAGAAGAGCTGAAGGTTCAAGATATGGGAAAAATTGATGGTTCGAGACATGAAAAGAGTTGATAGTTCGAGATATGAGAAGAGCTTGGTTGAGATATGAGAAAAGGCAAGCTTAAAGGAGCGTGATTCAAGAAAAATGTTTGAGTTTGTGTTTTGAAGATTGAAGGATTGGTTTGTATGAAGCATGAAGACACAAGAGAAGAGAAGATGATTGTAAGACTTTTATTGCAAGTGGAGCCAAGCATGTCTAGCATGAAGATAGATGATTAATGAAATTTGAGTTAAGGTGGAGATAGTTGGGAATATTGACTCAAATCTCATAAGAGATTTGTTTGGGATTTATTTGAGATTTGTCAGATATTGCTTGATAGACAATAAGACTTGCAAAAGAAAAATTCTAAGAGAAAGAAGATTCTTAGTAGGTAAGTTTAACTTGCAAGAGAAGAATTCTAAAAGGAAAGGGATTCTTAATAAGCAAGTTTGACTTACAGGAGAAGAATTCTAAGAGAAGAGGGATTCTTAATGGGTAAGTTTGTATGATTATAAATAGGTGAAGTCTCTACAAGGTTTGGTATGAGAAAAAGATGAAAGAGAGTTGTAGGATTTTGTGGGATAGACACCCGGTAGGAGTATTGGGGCTCTATGTCTTATGAATGTGTATGTTTGTTTGTGAGTAGACTAGAGGAGACTGAGAAGGTTCACATAGGTATGATGTATGGGAGCATATGGGTATGTGTTTGGTTATGTTGAAAGATTGCAGAAGAATTTGAGTTTGTGTTTGTTTGGGTTGAGAATACTTCATAGGATTAGAGGAGATTAAGAGTGTCTTATGAGTATTGATTGTTGAGTGGGGTTGATGATTTGATGTATGTTTATAATTCTCTACAATTAGTGGATCTTGTTTCTCATCCGTGGACGTAGGTTGATTGGATCGAACCACGTTAAATTGTTGTCTCTTGTATGTTTGATTTATTGTTTGATTTTACTTCTGTTGGTGTGATTGGATTGGAGGCTTTTAGTCCAACTCCTTCGGCTTAGGTAGATTGTTGCAAGATGATATTTTGGATGTTACAAAGCCTAGAGCCTGTATAGTGTAAGCGGTTCTCTGCTCTTTATTAAAAAAAAAAGTATTAATCTAATGATTAAATTATAAAATAAGAAAGTGATTATGAATTTTAATCATTGAATTAATAAATTTTTAATTCTTACTATTTTTCATTTTCTCTACCAAATAAAACCTTAATTTTAGTTATTAGAGTTCAAATTCTTACAGTTTCAATTTAAAAAAAAAAAAAAAAAAAAACTCTAGTTTAACCGTATGTGACTGTTAAACAGTTGTTCTAAATTGGAGCTTGTACGTGCATGTGAACGAGAAGTAGGTTAAAAGTGGTTAGTGGTATTTATAGATAATAATTTTCCCTTTTTTTATGGAAATTTTTCTAAATGTTCATCATGATCACAAAATTAAAATCATTTCAACTCTTAAAAAAATCAACTATTTGGATTAAATTCAATCTTGAGCGATTTTTCACCTTCATCATATAATAATAATAATAATAATAATAATAATAATAAAAGAGTTTGGACTGCCTTTGAAACAAACAGTCTGTATAAAGCAGAAAATTATTTTGACTTTTGAGATAAAAAGTTGCTTTCCAAACAAACATTTCGAGAAACAACTCTCAATCTGCTTTTGCATTAAAAAATTATATGTGGCTGTCTGATGTTAAAATTACTTTAATACCTTTGTTATTGTTTTATATTTTTAACTTCTTCAATTAACAAAGTTATTGTTTTATCTTTTTAACTTCTTCAATTAACAAAGTTAATTGGTTTACCTTTAATTAATTTGTCTCTGCAGCTTTAAAATATAGTAAGAGTAAAAATTTCAACTGTAGTAGCTTATCATTTAACCGTACTCTCGTGAATTAGCAATTAATATTGAAATTTGAAATAATAAATATATATGATTATTATTTCATACATCATTAATGAAATTTCAATCATCATAAGTAGGATTTGCCTCGTGTTTTTTTAATTATAAATTAGTGGCAATGGCTTTTGGCTAGCCAGCTGAAACCAAAAGTCAACTCTCAAATTTTATTGATGGGGTTTGTGTTGGATGATTTTTCATATATAGGCAATGGCTATTGGCTAGCGAGCTCAAACCGAAGCAAAGCAACGAAGCACCAGGGTTTCCACCGTTAGACCTGGCCCAAAGCCGAATGGTATGCCCCACTCTAACCCCTCACCAGTCGTGGCTTTGCCTTCCAACACTGACATTTTCCTCATCTCGTCAAGAACAAAGAGTACGCTTGGACTCCACATGTTCCCATATTCACTTAGCACATGCCAAGTCGCTTTAAGCTTCTCCTTTTCCAAGCCAAGTTTTTCTTCAATTCCTTTAAGAATAGCTGGGCCACCAGGATGGACTACGTAAAACAATCTTTTCCATTCGCTAATGCCTAAAGGAGTAAACGCTTCAATTATGCATTGCTCAATGTTATTAGCAATGTACTTAGGCACATCTCTAGGCACATCTCTAGACAAATAATACTCCATCCCCATTTCTCGTATTTTTCCTACCATTAAATCAGCTGTGCCTGGGATAATGGTCTGATTCGCTGACACAATTTGAAATAAAGGGCGCTCGTTGATGGTGGTATCAAGATTAGCACCAACAATCACAGCCGCAGCCCCATCAGCAAAAATTGCAGAGGCCACGAGTATGTCTAAATGGGTCTCACAAGGTGGCTGGAAACACTCAACCGTGAGGTCAGAGCACACAACCAGCACTCGAGCACCAGCGTTGTTCTCTGCCAAATCCTTGGCAAGACGAAGGGCAGTCCCACCAGCAAAGCAACCTTGTTGATAAATCATGAATCTCTGAACTGAATGTTTCAGGCCAATGAGATTAGCAAGCTGATGGTCAGCGCTAGGCATGTTTATCCCTGATGATGTACAAAATATAAGGTGCGCGATCCTTGATATGGGTTGTCCCCATTCTTCAATGCCGCTTGCTTGCCAAGCTTAGGTACTTCAGTTACCAGAATATCTTGACGAACATTAAAGGAAGGAGCCTTATAGATATTTAAGTTTGGATTCTCTCTGATAATGGCCTCAGTGAGGTGTATGTAACGTTTCTTTATTGCAGATTTCTCACCTGTTAGCCGAAATCACAGTCAGATCTTATATATGTACATATATCAATTGAAGAAATCGATCAGAAAATTTGAGGAATGTTTATATATATATATATATATACATAAATTATAACTTGAAAAATAAAAGAAAAGGTTACAGATCCTGAGATGATAACTATCTAATTAATATAACATAATTTAATTTATAATTTTTGAAACTGTGATACATACACGTCGAAATTTGTCTTTCAATTGTGTCATATGCTCACTTTTAGTCACTCGAAATTAAAATTCAGGATAGTCAATTTGGTAGAAACAATTAGGTGGATTTGTGGTGCCAATAGATAGAATGGTGGCTAATTTCCCAGCTTTGCGAGTCTCCGAGTTATTTTCAGCTGCCATATCTACAACTGTTTGATTTGTGACATTAGTTAATTTTCTCAAAATTGAGTTTATATAGAAATTATTTGAAAAGCTTTTACAATATTGAAGGAGGAATTGAGTAAGGCTTCAATGCCCATGGAGTTTATAGGTTTGGCAGGTTAGGTTCAGGCATGTTCAATTAATCACTTGATCCTACGGGTTTACACTATGCATAGAAGCTAGTGAGTGCAAATTTTGTTGGGCTAAAAGCCTCCAATCCAATCACACTAGCGGAAACGAAATCAAACAATAAATCAAATACACAAGAGACAACAATTTAACGTGGTTCGGTCCATCTGACCTACATCCACGGATGAGAAACAAGATCCACTAGTTGTAGAGAATTACAAACATACATCAAATCATCAACCTTACTCAACAGTCAATACTCATAAGACACTTTCAATCTCCTCTAGTCATATGGAGTATTCTTAATCCAAACAAATACAAACCCAAACCCTTGTGCACCCTTTCAACATAACCAAACACATACCCATATGCTCTCATACATCATACCTATGTGGACCCTCTTAGTCTCCTCTAGTCCACTCACAAACAAACATGCATACCCATAAGATGTAGAACCCCAATACTCCTATGGGGTGTCTATCCCACAAAAACTTACAACTTTCTTACATCTTTTTTCTCATACCTAACCCTGTAGAGACTTCACATATTTATAACCATACAAACTTGCCTATTAAAAATCCCTCTCCTCTTAGAATTCTTCTCTTGTAAGTCAAATTTGCTTATTAAGAATCCCTTTCCTTTTAGAATTCTTCTCTTGCAAGTCAAACTTACCTATTAAGAATCCCCTTTCTCTTAGAATTCTTCTTTTGCAAGTTTTTTGGTCTATCAAGCAATATCTGACAAATCTCAAATAAATCTCTAACAAATCCCAAACAAATCTCTTATGAGATTTGAGTCAATATTCCCAACAATCTCCACCTTGACTCAAATTCCATCAATAATCTGTCTTCATGCTAGACATGCTTGGCTCCATCTGTAATGGAAATCTCACAATCATCTTCTCTTCTCTTGTTTCTTCACGGTTCATACAAACCAATCTTCAATCTTCAAAACTTAAACTCGAACTCTTCTCTTGAATCGAGCTCTTCTGGACTTGCTTCTTCCCATGCCTCAAATCATGCACTTCCCACATCTTAAACCTTTAGCTCTTCTCACATCTCGAACTTTCAGCTCTTCCACATCTCGAACCTTCAGCTCTTTCCACATATTGAATCTTCAACTCTTCTCACGTTTCAAACCTTCAGCTCTGATACCATTTGTTGGGCTAAAAGCCTCCAATCTAATCACATGAGCGGAAGCGAAATCAAATAATAAATCAAACACACAAGAGACAACAATTTAATGTGGTTCGATCCAACTGACCTACATCCACGGATGAGAAACAAGATCCACTAGATGTAGAGAATTACAAACATACATCATATCATCAACCTCACTCAACAATCAATACTCATAAGACACTCTCAATCTCCTCTAGTCATATAGAGTATTCTTAACCCAAACAAATACAAACCCAAACCCTTGTGCCCTTTCAACATAACCAAACACATACCTGTATGCTATCATACATCATACCTATGTGGACCCTCTCTGTCTCCTTTAGTCTACTCACAAACAAACATGCACACCCATAAGACGTAGAATCCCAATACTCCTATGGGGTGTCTATCCCACAAAAACTTACAACTCTTACATTTTTTTTCTCATACCTAACCCTATAGAGACTTCACATATTTATAACCATACAAACTTGCCCATTAAGAATCCCTTTTCTCTTAGAATTCTTCTCTTATAAGTCAAACTTACCTATTAAGAATCCCTTTCCTTTTAGAATTCTTCTCTTGCAAGTCAAACTTACCTATTAAGAATCCCTTTGCTCTTAGAATTCTTCTTTTGCAAGTCTTTTTGTCCATCAAGCAATATCTGACAAATCTCAAACAAATCTCTAACAAATCCCAAACAAATCTCTTATGAGATTTAAGTCAATATTTCCAACAAATTTTTGCCATTAAAAATTTGAAAAATGTTAGAGTGAGGTTAGATAGGAAATTCTGAAATTTTAAAAAATTTTGGAATGTTAGTATTTTGAAATGGATCAATTTAAAATAATAGAATTTATAATTCATGAATTGTTTGGATAATTATTTTTTAAAACTAAATTTTAAATATTAGAATTTGATAAGACAAAAAACTGAAATATGAAGATTATTATATTTGTAAAAATTACATAGATGTTACTAATAATATAAAAAAATTCCCTTAAGAGGCAAAATTTATAAAATTCCTTAGTTTTATAGTAAGAAATCAACATTTATCATGTTTTGTTTTTGGCTAAGGCAACTTTTTTTTTTTTCAATTTTAACTACAAAAACTCATTATAAAATTTATTTTTAAATTTTTTATATTGTTAGCAATACTTACATATTTTTACAGATCTAATGATCCGTATTTCATATATATTTTAATATTTTTTAATCATAATATTATTATTTATTTATTACAATTATTTTTTATCTTATCAATTTCTAATATTAAATTTTTTTTAAAAAAAGTAATTATCTAAATAATTCAATTATAAATTCTGTTATTTTGAATTGATGCATTTCAAAATGTGAACATTTCAAATATTTTAAAATTTTCAAAATTTCCCATCTAAACTCACCATAATAATTTTTTTTTTCAAATTTTTAATGACATTGTCAAAGCTTTAGATTTCAAATGAAGGGAAAGTTAAACTTAATAAACTTAATTATTGCATAAGAAATCTAAAGTTTATTGTAAAAAAAAAATTGTTAAAATGAAATCTCTCGTTCAAGGCACTTTAATATTGTTAAAAAGTAATGCTTATTAAAGCTTATCAAGTTTAACTTTTTGCCCTACTCTGCCTGACAAAAAAATAAAAAGTTCATATGCCTGCTCCTAAATATAATAATGCATAATAAGTAAAATTATTTGACTTGATTTTTTTTTTTGATATTTTATCTTCAAAATATATGGTCTTATTTTCACATATTTAAAATAAAAAATAAAAGAATGATTGCAAGTCAAAAGAACTTTCTTCATTATATTTTTCTTTAATGAAACAAATAATATTTTCACGATTTTTTTTTCCTTTTTTTCTGGTATTTCTAAAATCATTTCTTTAGGAGAGTAAGTACAAAATTGTTCTTATACGCAATTATTTCCCTTAATTTGATATTCAAAACACCGAAAAAAATGTTATGCTACCTTATATTTTTTTTTCATCATGTTTTCATACCACCAATTAAGCACTAGCTAGATGGATGATGAACATTTTGTGGTTAAAATGTTAAATCCTATCTAGTTAGGGACCAACTTATTGCCTATATCCTATAACATGTTTAATTAAGATGGATTTAGATTTTTATTAATTAATATAGACATCAAATTTTGTTTGGATCTATTGATGTCTTAAATCACATTTTTAATTTTTGATTATTAATATTAAACTATTAATATAATAAAAAAATATCGATAATAAAATATTAATATTAGTTTAATACTAAAAAAAAGAAAGGAAGAAAAAAAGGAGCAAAAATTAATTTTTTTAAAAAAAAAGTGGCAAAAAGCAGGCCGCTGATGTTGGTACCAACCACCTTGCAGCCACCTTCAGCTATCCTTACCCTCACCAACTCCCTGTCCAACCACCCGACCAGCTGTCTGACCAGCCCACCTATAGCCTACCTCTACAGCCACCTCTACGACATACCTTATAGCCACTCTAGTCCACCCAATCCTTAAAGCCCTAGCTTTTTTCCCTTTTAGCTTTCTCTTCTCGGACACACTAGAACCCCACGCAGACACACTACTTTCGAATACACCAGAAACCCCAACCTTGGCCCCCCATCTAGCCACTACATTACCCTCAGATACCTAGAAACTCAGAGACTTCCAATGATCACAAACCATAAGCTTCGGTTACCTAGAAACCGAACTCCCAAACCGAACCCTAGCTCAACCCCAACTACACCTCTGCCTAGTCATCCCCTTGACCATAGCCCTTGCCCGTTCAAGACACCATTTCACAAATCCCGGTGTCGAGCTTCCACCCATGCAAACACCCCTCACCAACCAGAAAACAAAAAATACCATAAACATAAAAAAAAAGCAACATAGTCCTCGTCGATTAGGCAAGGAACCAACAACGCTGAGCTACCTGGAAAGAACAAATAAATATATAAGTTTTAGTTTTACAAAAAAAAAAAATGGGAAACAAAAACTTTAAGCCTCGATTTACGTCGATCGGGGCTATTTTCGGTGAAAAGAAGGCCATATCTAAGAAGAGGGTGCCGAGAAAAACTTGGGAAAGATTTTTGGCATTTTTTAGCAACATACGACCGCCGGCAATCATTGGCAGTGACCTTAAGTGGTGGTCAGCGTGATGGTCTGATGCTGAACTCTGGCAAAGCCAAAGAATTTTTTTTTTAGCCAAAGATTTTTTCCTGGAGCATAAGAAGAAATGAGCCAAAAATAAAACTTAAGCTTATAAAGAGAAAACTCGAAGCAAAATGACATTGTATTACTCAAAGAGAGGATCTGTGCGTGGACCTAGCTCCCACCCGAATTCACGCGACCCGACCAGACGACCCATCATTTAGCCAGCATTGAACCAATTTGACTGAACTGGTCACCGAACCGCCTCTCATCCGATTCAACCGGATAGAACCTCTGAACCACTCGAATCATCCGAACCATCATTGATCGGTTCGGTTCAGGTAATTTTTTTCTATGTTTTTATATATTATTATTTTTGTTATTTTGTCCTTTATTTTTAATATTTATACATGATAAATTCTTAAATTTTTTTAGAATAAATATTTAATTATTTTTAATAATAATAAAATAAAAATAAAATAGGATAATAACTAAAAAAAACTAAAAATACAAAATAATAATAATAATATAAAAATAATAAAAATTGAATGGTAATTTTTTTATTTTCCCTGCCTAGATGTTAGAGGTAATAAAAATATAAAATCTTAAAATATAATTTCGCCTAAATGTTGGAGAATTATAAAATAATAATAATAATAATAAAATTAAAAAAAAGATAATAATAATAATAATAATAATAATAATAATAATAATAATAATAACAACAACTTTTCATAAAAAGAGAGAAATATATAAAAAATTTTAATTAATTTTTTAAAATCATAAAAATTGAACTTGCTTTAAAAATTCGCTTAGATGTTAAAGATTTTTAGAGATGTTCGCGTTTGTTTTAAACCCTAAAATTCAAATCCTAAATTTCAAAACCCTTAAAACCTTAAAATTGAAACTCTAAAACTAACCCTCAAACCCCTTAAACCCTAAAAATGAAACCCTAAACCCTTCAAACCTTAAAATCAAAATCCCAAACCTCCAAATCGTAAGATCAAAACTTCAAACCCTAAAAACAAAACCCTAAACCCTTTAAACCTTAAAATCAAAATCCTAAACCTTTAAATCCCAAATCTCGAAACCCTAAAACTAAATCCAAACTCTAAACCCCAAAATCAAAACCCCAAACTTCCAAACTCTAAAATTAAACTCTAAATCCTAAACCCTAAAATCAAAACCCTAAACCTTCCAAACCATAAAACAAATCCCTAAACCCTCTAAACCCTAAAATTAAACCCTAAACCCTTCAAGTCTTAAAATCAAAACCCTAAACATCAAAACCCTAAAATCGAAACCTAAACGCCAAAATCTGAAACTCAAAAACCTAACCCTAAAATCCAAAATGCCAAACCCTAAAATCCAAAAACCTTAAAATTCAAATCCAAAATCCCAAATTTGGTACACAACTCCGAACCATCACCGAAAAAATCATTCAAACTCCAAAACCCTTAAAACCCTAAATCTATTTCGAAACTTTAAGGATACATGTGAAATCTCATATGAAATGATTTGTTCTCGAATGCCCGCTTAGATGATGAGATATTTAGGAAACTTTATTTCATTAAGTTTTTCATACGAATCCTTAATTTACATTAATAATGGGATTAATAAATAAAAAGTATAATGGTATAATGAGATCTTAAATATAAATAGTTGCACCAAAGTTAGGCCTAGATGTTGGGGAGTCAAGGTGGTCTCATTATATTTAAGAATCCAATTTCAAATTTGCACTTCATTATCATACACAACATTTATTGGCTTACATACATTTATTTGTTACTGTTTGCACTTGTTTGCATTTCTTTTTCTTTAATTGTTACTTGCTATCTGATAATATCATTATTTACTTTTTCGCAAAAAAATATTTTTTGATTTACTTATTTTTAAAATTATTATATTATAAAATAAAACAAAAATAACATTCTAAAGAAAATAATTCTTAGTATTCTACCTAGATGTTGGAGAGTCACCAATAATTATCTTTCACAAAGAGTGTTATTTTTATTTTAAGGAGTATTTTGTTTAATCTTAAGCGAAAAGAGTTATTTTAAATTCTACCTAGATGTTGAAGAATTTTAAGATAATTCTTTAACTTAAAGATTTCTTCAATATTCCTAAAAAAGAATTTTAATTGAAATTTATTTTTTTTAAAAGTGAAGAGAATTAGTGTTAAATTTCAATTGAAACCATTTTTATCTAATACATAAAATAACCCGTAATTAAATGATATCAATTTATGGGCGTTGTAGGGGTGCTAATCCTTCCCCGCACATAACTGACTCTCAGACCTAACTTGATTTTCGTAGATCAAAATTTATGTTTTTGATAAACTTTAAACCTATTTTTATAGTTTTATTAAAAAAATAAACTTTTTGGTGATCAATCACACCCTAACAAAGATTGATGACGATTCCTCTCATTTTTTTATAATTTTAAAATCTTTTACGTCTGACGATCCTAAAACTGTTACGATAATTAATTACTTGTGTATGTTTAATTAATTACTTAAAATTTAAAAAACTATTATTACTGATAAAAAGTAATGCTTGAAATATATTAGTCATTTCGGGGAAAAAAAAGTTTAATAAGTTTAGCTTGTGCTCCCTCTCTAATTGGAAATGACAAAGCACGTGGACCTAGTACCCTTATATATAATAGTACATAAGAAGAAAAACTTAACAATACCAGAACTTTCTGTAGCTGGTAATCTATTGGAGGAAGCGAAGCCAAACTATTACTAGTAGCCTAGAGTGAAAAAAATAAAAAATAAAAAATAATTTAAAATTATAGTATTTAATTCGGTTTTGAATCAATTTTTTTATTGAATTTAAATTATAAATTTAAATATTAAATATATATAATAAATTTGAATTAAATTTTAAATCGATAAATAAAAAATTGAAAGAAAAACTGAATTGAATTATTTGTTTTTATTAGTTTTTATATATTTTTTAAATTTTTATAAAATAAAAATAATTTATTTTATATTTAAATTTATTTAAGTATTTTAAAAATCATATATAAAAAATAAAAAATTTAAATTTAAGATACTAATTTATGAAATTGAATCAATAAAATTTTTTTTAATCAAATTGTATGAATATTCAATTTAAATTCGAATCAAATTTTAAAAATTTGTATATATTATTTAAAAAATTAAATTAAATTCTATTCAATTATCACTTTTAATTTCAATCATTTTAAAGCTGTTCACGTAAGGGGCAATGAAAATGAGGCTGTCCACAAACAAGCTGAATATGCACTTAAAGTTAAACACACTCTGCACCGGATGGAGGAATGCCCTCGTACGATATTGGATGTTATTTCTGATGTGTGTATTAGTCCTTCTTATTAATGGAAACTACATTTAATTTCAAAATATAAGTAAAGTATATTTTTTGACATTTTCTCTCTAAATTATGTGGTCTAATTTCCACTTAGTTAAAATAATAAAATAAATAAACAAATAAAAGAATGATTAAAAGTTAGAAGAACTTTCTTCATCATATTTTTCTTTTAATGAAATAAATACTATTTTAGTGATTTTTTTTTTCTGGAGTTTCTAAAATCATTCCTTTAGAAGGGTAAGTGCAAAATTGTTCTTATACTCAGTTATTTCTCTTAATTTGATTTTCAAAACACCAAAAATGTTTTTCGACTTCATATTTTTCATCATATTTTAATAACCCCAATTAGATAGTGTTAGGTATTTTTTTTCAAGATTATTATGGTAATTTAATTATCGAGATATTCATTTAACTAAGGTGATCATCACTCCTGATTTGAAATTATTTTATTTGATTAACAATTATTAATTCTTAAAAATTAAAAATTAAAAATTACTGTGTTTGATATTATTACAAATAAAATATTATTTTATTTGAAAGTACCAAAATAATTATATATATTGTAAGACTAATAGTTTTACAAGTTAATGATTTCAATATTGTGTAAAAATAAAAATTTGTATATTATTAGTAATATTTTATTTATTTCATAATAAAATATGATTAAATTAAAATTTTAAAAATATATTTATTAATAGATAAATTATTTTTATAGTATAAATTATGTAAAAAATAATTGAATTGAAAAATAAAGTTAATTTATTTTTTTAAGAAACACGCTACTTGTATTGTTTGCGGTGTCTTTGGATTTTATTGTTAGTTGACAAGATAATAACTTTTTACTAAAATCACAACAAAAAAATTATATTATATATAAAAACTTCAAAAAATTTAAAAAACTCAAATTATTTTTAAATTTTTTACAGTGAATATAGTTTGAACATATAAAATTTGTAATATAAAATAATTACAATTTTGAGAACATATAAGTTTTTAATTTACAAGTTAATGGACAATATTAACTATTGCTAATTTTACATATCACTTTGATAATAAAAATTTCTCTCTTTTGAATGAAAATTAAATCATCCTCCAAGGCAGTGATTTGATTATTCTTAGTGATCGAATATCATCATTATATGCAGATTTAAAATATTCCAATATTTTTAGCAAAAGTTTTTGTTATATATTTTTAAAATAAGTATGGGGAGCAATCCCATACTTAAAAAAAAAAAAAAAGAAGCCATTTAATCTAGTACGAGTGGAAGTCTAATGTAGTTGAATTAAAATGGCCAAAGTGCAAGCTTAGACCATAGGCTTGAATTTTCTTACTTTCATTAGTCATACATTAATCAAATAATTATTTAATTAGTGGCATTTGGCACTTGCAATGCAAAAAATAATAAATTATTTTATTATTTAATCATAACTTAAATTTTAATTAAATAAAAGTCAAATGTTGATATGAATGATTATATCAAGATAGTTATGTTTGAATAGATATTTATATCTGTATAAATAGTTAATTTTAGAATCTCTCACCATTTTCAAAATAATTCCAACTTGTGATAATTTGGAAATCAAATGAATAAATGAAGTTTTTTTATTAAAACAAAATTGTATAGTAGACTATGCCTTGAACCAATTATTTCATTTGGTTAATCGAATTTTTTTCACACAATAATTTTACCATCGAATGAATGCTCAGTACTCATGAAACTTTTATGGCCATGTCTCTACATTCTCTTTTCTTGAATGTTGTTTGTGCCGAGCTTCGATCTAAGGGTGTTCTTAAAAAGATATAAAAGAAGAATGGTTAGAGGCAAATGTTAGAAGTGTTCCCTACATTTATAGTTCGACGCACAAGTCAGAATGAGTGAGGTTGGAAAAAGAATAATATAGGAAATTAGGGGTATATTGAACTTGCCTTAATGATGCATGGATGTTCATATTTATAGATAGGAGATAGAAAACCATCGAGGGATAATAACGAAGTGACCGAGTTAACGTAGCACTTAGTATGTTAGGCCACATGTCGAAATTACACCTGATTGTCTACTGAAGGCTTTTAATGAAGAGAAAGACCATTATATCCTTTTGACCATCAAATGCTCCCAACATTTTGTCCCCCTATCAAGTAGCCTAAATATCATATTGTTGGGTATGCAGTCGGCACATTTCATGCAAGCTAGATAAGCAAAAGAAGATGACGTGAAATTTGATTCTTTATAGTCGATGTCATCATAGAGGTCAGCTTTGGGAAACAATTAGCCTTAAGTTGTGGTCTGACCTGATGGGGCTTTGATCTTGCATGTATCTCTTAAGTTGAGTGCATAACCGACTTGAAAGTTACTAAGGTGTCAAGTGTTTGGGGTGACCCGAGGTTTATTAGAAAGTGTTCATCTACTCAACATAGGACTTGTGTTTTATTTCAAGGATTTGGATTCAAGTTTTTGTTTTGAGCATCGGTTCGTTAAGTTGGTTCATGTAAAAAATTTATCCAGCTTGTCTTGGGGAATGGCGTGGTTTGGTCAATCTAATGGCATTAAAAGAGAGAGGTAGTTTAAGCATGAAAATCTAAAACTTTAAGACGAAAAGATGTCTTCCCATTTACACTCAGACACATGGTGTAATTTACGTTGTTCATCTAATCTAAAGTACAGCTATATAAAAAGTCATTAGGGCTTTCATTTTTCACCATTTTACTTTCATTGCTCTTTATTCGACTTAAGTTTTTTGAACTCAAAAGCTTTTTGACCATAGAGTTGTTCTTTTTTTTGTCCATTCTTTCTACTTTTTTCGGTATATATTTTCATTTATGTCTTCTAGTTTTAGTTTTAGAATGGCCGAAAGTTTCAGGATAGAACCTAAGAGGGTTAGCTCAAGCAGGACAATGATGACCTGATTTTATCAGTCATCAGAGGTATGATTATTGGAGGTGGCCTACTGGTTCAACCTAATGTCCAAAAAGAGGTGGCAACAAAATGATGACAATGCTCGGGCAAGAAAAGAATGGATCCTGAGCATAAAGGAACTATGTGCTTAGATTAATTTTAAGCTAGGGAATCCACTTCCCTTCTCTGTTTCCCAAGTCGATCCATCTTCTATGGCTAACCTTTTCTCATCTTTGGTTGTTCCCTCTTTTAGGGTTCAGTCTCATTATTTTTTTCTACTTTCGTTCTCCCATCAATAGATGCTCTCGTTTTGATCAACTTTCATTGAGATTACTTCTTTTTCTGAAAGGTCTCTACCTCATTTTTCTTCTTTTGAGGTCATGTTCTCTCAGTCACAATTCCATTTTAGAATCTTACTTCTGCTCAAAAGTCAAAATGTTCTGACAATAAAAATTTTGATGATGAGGAGAAACAGGATGAAAGGGGTATCCTGACTGAGAAAAGTGATGGCAATGAAGAAAATCATGTGAAGTAGGATGAGTTGATTGATGTTGCTGTGTATACTCATTGTGACCTCAGTATGATCCCTGAAAATATGATAAGGGAACTAAAGGGCAGGGCTAATCCTGAAAATTATCCTAATATGTGTTTAGCTTATCATGTTCACACTATAATGATGATCTTTCATTTTTTTAGAGAGGGCTATAGTATATTAATGTCGAAATCCTTAGATCGAGTCACTGATAAACTATAGTCATATCAACTCTATGTATATTTGGATTCATTTGTGATTGGTCTGAGGTTTCCACTTCATTTATTATTTGTTTCAATTTTTAATTATTACAATTTAACTATCACTTAGCTCACTTCTAACTTTATATGGTACATAGTAAGTTTTATCATTTTTTGCCAATACCTAAATATTCTTCTCAATTTCCATTTATTCAGAGAATTTTTTTCATTAAAAAGCACCCTAGTGATAGGATGTGATATTACATAATAACTCGACCCAATAAAAAATTATTTGTTGATTGCTCGAGCTCTATAAAAAATTGAAAGCTGTTTTTTCTTTGCCTTCAAAAACAAAAAATAAATAAAAGTGATGCGATCGATATCGAGGTTACTATCGAGTTTAAGGCATGGAAAGATAATAAATAGTTCGATGTTTTTGTGGATGCACCAGTAGCTCTCTCTATCTTGGATTTATTAGACCGAGATAAAATAATGAAGTATATCCATAAGGAGGCTCGTCATTGATGCCCATCGGCTGGCCTCCCTTAAAGTAATAAATAAAAAAAGTACTAGGATATGTGTGAGATAGCTTCATAGGATTTTATTTTAACTTGGTTTTTATTTAATTGTTAGCTAGATTTTACAGAGATGTCTATTAATAAAGATTTCAATTTCTCCCTATTCCAGCATGTACTAAGGCCCAAAAAAGCACAAAGCAAGAAGATTTAGCTTAGGGCCCTATTTTACAAAGAAGATAAGGTTATCAATCCTGTGGTGGGTAGACCATCGAACATTTTGGCCCAACACTCCCTCACCGATCGAAAAGCGAAGTCCACAAATTATTGAGAGCTTTCCTCCATCGCATCTTATCTTACCAAGAAACCAAAGGTCAAGGTCTCCTTTTCTACTTTGGAGAAATTTGAAACAAGGGTGTTAAGGCCTAGTTTAGAGAAGATTTGCCTATTGACAACCCCACAGAGATCCTTGATATGGCAAGGAGGTTTTGCAAGGTCACAGTCCCTTCCCTTGGTCGAAACTACTTAACTATAGCTCAGCTTTTTCATTGTTTTTTATTTTTATTTTTTACTTAAGTTTGAGTTTGTCTTATGCAATCTAATAGAAGCTCTCATCTTAGTCTCTTGACAACACCAGCTAAGCCCTCCACCATGCCTATCTTACCATAGCTCACCTACTCAAGGCCCAAAAAAATATAACTACCTTGAGTAAGAGCTCTAATGTTCTGGGTAACATCAGATCCAACCTCAGTACGTCCCATAAAAAAGAGATTGAACAGAGAAAGAGGAATATGAGCTAAAAACCAAGTTGAAGGCCATCTTGATTAAGAAAGCCTTGACTTATTCTATAAGAGAGCAGGCCAAACTAAAGCTTAATGATGCTTAAACTGATATAGTAAGGTTGAATTCGAAGCTAAAGGCTCGAGATAAGGAGAAAAAAAAAACTAAAAAAGAAAGCTATTAAGGACTTCAAGCCTTCAAGGAATTCTTCTAGCTCTATATGGAGTTTTCTAGGGACAATGTGCTCGGTGCCTTTGATCTAGCCAAAGATGAGGTGTAATTCAAATTTACTGACCCAACCTCATTCTCTCTAATATTGATATCAATAATATCAGATTAAGGCCTCTTTCAAGTCAACCTAAAGAGAAGAAGAAGATGAAAGAGGAAAAAGATGATGATAGGGCCATGGATGCCGCACTCGAGGTAGCTTTGGAGGCTAAGCACGAGATGGATGAGGCTAGGGAAGCTAAGGTCATTGCTGTTGCTTCTATTGATAGGGTTGCTACTACTACTATTGATATTGCTAACACAGTTTTTTTTAACTTTTTGTAAATTTTTTATTTTAGAAATGTTGATGTATAAAGTTAGTTTTTATGGTGACCTCATATAGGAATCATCTGCTAACAATTTTTGTACCGATCATATCAATAGGAAATTAAATATATATTTTGTTCAAGTTTTAGTTCAGTTATTATTTTTTATTTATTCGCACAAGTTTAAGCTCAGTTAATCATGGTAACAAAAGCTTTATGGATTTACATTGGGTCATTCAGAAAAAACCAACTAGTGTTTGATTTGACTAAAATTGATTTGATTTAGCTCAGTTAAATGGGTTGAGGATTTACCTAGTCATTCAAGAATATCTTGAATTAAATTAACTTGAGAATCCATCCAAGTACCAGGTCAAATTTTGTTAGATTGGTTGGGGTATGAGCTCAGAGTAAATGTAATCATTATCTGTCTTCATTAATTTTTTGGTTACAAGTGCGAGCTTGGTTTACCACCTCGGTAATATATTTTAAAGTTATTTACGTTTCACGTCCTTTAGATAATGTTACTATTAATGTCCTATAGCTTGTAGGTTGCATCATGGATGACTCCTTGACTATACATGGCTCTTTTTAGGTTGGGGCTAATTTGCCACCTTAGTCATCCATTCTTGAAGCATTAATTTTTTTAAACTCCAAGTTACCCTTCTTGATGTGCTTAAGTTGGACTTTTTTTTTATAATAAGTAGATACTTTCTATTGATAAACTGCTACCTATATTAAAGCTACATCTTTCCATTCTTTAATGAGGCTTAAGTCAGCCTTTAGAGCTTTTTTTTTTTAGCCCTAATTCAACTCTTAAGCTTAGAAAGTCGATCTTGATAGGTACCACAACCTTTGTTTCAAATACCAGTTGAAATAAGATTTCACCTATTGGTAACTTAGTGGTCGTCCTCAGGGTCTATAATACCCTTGGTAATTCATCAACTCACTTCTCTTTCACTTCATCTATTTATTTTTTTAGGGCTTCTAATATTGTTTTGTTTGCCTATTTGACCTGTTTATTGAACTGAGGGTGGGCGACCGACGTGAATCTTAAGTCAATATAAAGGTTCAAACGCCATTCTTTGAACTTCAAGTTTTCAAATTGTTTGCCATTATCTACTATTATTGACCGAGGTAGGCTGAATCTACAAATTATGTTTTTTCATACAAATTTCTTGACTTGGGCCTCTATCATAGTGGTTAAAGCCTTTGTTTTAAGCCATTTCATGAAATAATCTACTACTACTAAAACAAATTTCTTTTTACCTATGGCCGAGGTGAATGGTCCAAAGACATCCATTCCCTACTGCATGAAGGGCCATGGGCTAATGATAAAAGTGAACTATATTGAGGAAAAATGTTGTATGAGAGCAAACTTTTAACATTTATTGTATTTTTTAATCAATTCAATTGCATCTTTTTTTATGGTAGGCCTATAATAGCCCTACCTAAGCATTTTGTAGGCTAATGACTGAGGTCTAATGTGGTTTCTATATATTATTTCATGGATTTCTAATAAGACATGATCTACTTCTTTTTTGTCAACATATCTTAGATAAAGCAAGCTAAATGATCTTTTATATAATTTTTCCTTTATCATCGTGTACACAGAAACCTTTCTCATTAATAGTTTAGCTTGGATTCTATCTTTGAGTAGTATTCTCATGGTCAAATATGTTTTGATTGGGGTCATCTAAGTTTTTTTTTTTCCATAATTTGTCCTATAAACTCTTCATTGATGTTTTTGTGTATCAATCTTTCTACTATGACTTAATCTAAACTATTTGTTGTTATTCTTGAAGCCAACTTAGATTAGGAATCTACCAATGAGTTTTTAGATTTTAATATCTTTTCTACTTTGGCTTTTTTAAAACTAGCCACTAAGGCCAATGCTTTATCTAGATATTTTTGAATTCTTTCTTTTTGAGCTTTGAATTTCCCATTTATCTGACTGACCACTAATTGGCAATCATTATACATGGTTATATATCGAACATTCAGCTTAGCTGTCAATCTTAAGCCAACTATCAATGCCTCATATTTCTCTTCATTATTGGATGTCGTGAACTTAAACCTCAAGGCGTATTGATATTACAATTCTTTCAAGTTGATTAGAATAAGGTCGACTTTTCCATTGTGGTTCATTACCGATCTATCAATAAAAAGCTTTTAACTTTTTTGGCCTAGGGTTTTTTTTTTTCCCTCAAGTTATCATTCAAGGTGGGTCGAGGTAAGCACTATAATGAAGTTTGCTAACACCTGAGATTTCAAAGCCAACTTGGGTAGTGTGTACAAGTAAAATTCGTTAAGTTTACTATTCATTTGATTAGCCTCATTAACATTTTTAACTTCTGTAAGACCTATCTCAATGGTTGATCAATTAGTATATAGATCACGTAAGCTTGAAAATATGGCCTAAGCTTTCTAGCTGAAGTGAAAACTGCTTAAGCTAATTTTTCTATACTATTATAGTTAATTTCTAGCCCTGTCAATACCTTACTCACAAAATAAATTAATCTTTGCTTCCCCTCTTCTTTTCAGACCAGGACCAAGCTAATGGCTTGGTTTATGGTTGCCAAGTATAAGTACAAGATTTTGTTAAACCTCGACTTGGCTAGGATAAGTGGAGAGGATAAAAAGTTTTTGAGTTCCTTAAAAGCTTTTTGGCACTGAAAAGTCCATCTAAAGTTGAAAATATTTTTAAAAATTTTTAAAATTACAGACATCATTCTGCCAACCTAAACATTAAAGTGGCTATTTTTCTAGTTAGCCTCTATACCATTTATACCGAGATCGGTGCTTCCATGTTTAGGATTACTTGAATCTTTTTTAGGTTTGCCTTTATTCCCTTTTTTTTAATCATGTAATCGAGGAACTTTTCCAACGTGACCTTGAAAGCACATTTGCTTAGGTTAAGCCTCATATTATATTTTTTCAAGGTGTTAAAAGTCTCTTTGAGGTTTTTCAAGTGCTCAACTAAGCTTTTATTTTTTACTATCATGTCATCCATATATACTTCCATGTTACGATTGATCTAATGTTTAAAGACCTTATCGATCAGTCTTTGATAGGTCACCCTTGCATTTTTAAATCTGAAAGGCATCACTCTGTAATAGTAAAAACCTTTCTTAAAAATAAAAGTCATTTTTTCTCATCACCCTTTAGCATTTTAATTTGGTTGTAACTAGAATAGGTATCCATAAAGTTGAGAAGGTTATGCTCAGCATTATCATCCATTAATCGATTTATGCTAGTAAAGAAAAAACTATATTTTGGACATGCTTTGTTTAGGTTAATAAAGTCAACACAAATATTTCATTTTTCACTATGCTTTTTGACCATAACCATATTAGCTATCCATTCAAGGTAATAGACCTCCCTGATAAAGCCTACTTATAGTAATCTATCGACTTTCTCCTTAATAGCACTTTGTTTTTTTGGGGTAAAGGTTCTCTTATTTTGTTGAACTAGTTTTACTTCGAGATTAGTGTGCAACCTATGGGCCATTACCTCGGTATCAATCCCAAGCATATCAGATGGTGTCTAAGCAAACAAGTCAACATTATTTTTCAAAAGTTGAATTATCTAATCATTGTACTGAAGTTTAGTTTGATTTGCATGTGTTTTTCAAGGACGTTACCTAAAATGGTATAGTTATGAGATCCTTAGCCTGTTTATGTTAGTTTTTATTTGAGTTTGATTTTTGATCAATTATCTCTTTTTATTTAGTTAGGCTAGGTCCATTTCCTATGAAGACAGATCTCGACTTTTATGATTTGTATGTTATTGGTAACTTACTGAAATATATGGTTAAATTAGTATGTATTTTTCATGTCATAACGTCTAGATCCGGGGATCTATTGCTAGACATTGACTTTTAGGATTCGCCACCAATCTTTTTTATCTAGGTGCGATTGGCCACCTAAAGAATCTGTCCTTTGAGGGAACACCTAAGTTTAAGGGTCCCTAAAAGAATAGGTTCAGGTCTACTAACTAGAACAAGGTTCGGGAGTTCGGTTACGTGTAAGGAAGGTTATAGCACCCTCACAATGCCCATCAAAAGATGGTACCAGCTAAAATTTGTGTTATCCAATGAGCCTTAAAATTTGTGTTATCCAATGAGCCTTAAAATTTTACCGAGTAATTAATTATTGAAAATTATTCTCAATTGACTCTAATACTTTTAGCAGAAAATTGAGAAAATTCCCTCACCTCAAGAGTATGCAAGAAAAACTACTGTTTCACTTGTAGAGACTCCGTCGTCGGATTATTTAAAGAAAAATCAAAATCAAAATCAAAAAGAAGGAAAAGATGATTGTTCTTGTGTAGGGAAAATTGATACTTTCAATTTTTCCCCAAAAATTGATTTTTTGAAATTTATTTTTTAAGGAAAATTGATACTTTCAACTTTTCCCTAAAAAATATTTTTTTTGAAATTTTGATTTTCAAGGAAAATTGATACTTTCAACTTTTCCTCAAAAATATTTTTGGAAACTATAGTTTTCAAGGAAAGTTGATACTTTCAACTTTTCCTCAAAAAAACCTTTTTTTGAAAATTTATTTTTAAGGAAAATTGATACTTTCAACTTTTCCTCAAAAATATTTTTGGAAACTTTGATTTTCAAGGAAAATTGATACCTTCAACTTTTCCCCAAAAATATTTTTTTATTTTTATTTAAAGAAAATTGAATAATAAAACAAAATAAAAATGAAAAAAATAAAAAAATAAAATAAAATAAAGTAAAACAAAAATAAAAATAAAATGAAGATAAAAAGAATATTAAATAAACATAATCTAATAAATAAAAAAATAAATAAAAAAAAAAAAAACCTGGAGCGGCTCGGTATACGGCTCGGCTCAAAAAAGAAAAAACTGCTCAGAGAAGCGGCTTGAAACCTCGGTTCGACTCAGCTATCGGCTCGGAGAGGGAGACACGCGCGGGTCAGGAAGCGGGTCGACGTTCGCGTCAGGTCAGATCTCAGCAAAACGCGTGGATCATCTAGGTCACTTAAGGCGAAAACGACATCATTTTGGGAGGGTATATAAAGCTCTTCCCTCTGTTTTTTTGGTAAAAAGCTCCTCCTCTCTCTCTCTCTTCTTTTTTTTCTCCCATTTCTCTCTAAACAGCTGAAGAACTCCGGTTGAAGATTCATCGAATTTTGAGATTTTTCACCGGAATCTAGGTTTTTCGTCGAAAGTTCATCGAAAGTTCGTTGGAAGTTTGTCGGTTTCTGGGATTCTTCACCGAAAACTAGGCAGCTCGTCGAAAACTTCAAGGTTGGCTAGAATTTTCATCAAAAAATGTAACTTTCACCGAAAAATTCAACCGAAATCTGGAATTTTCCAAAAATTCTCAGAAAACAAAATGCCAAAAATTTTCAAAAAATTTCTACTAATTCCCAGAACCCTTCTAAACCTTTTCTTAGCTTTCTATAGCCCTTTTTCTCTCAAATCAGTAGCTTTGCTCACTGTTTTTTTTCTGTGTATCTTGCTTCTATTCCAAAGGGTTCTTTTTATAGGGATTGATTAGGAGTTCCTGATCAATCCCAATTCCTATTTGGACGGGGATTCAATCTTTGAATCCAATCTGGACTCCTCTGATTGAACCCCCATTCACGGTAGGATTCTTCAGCCTTCAATCACAGTCTTAAAAAAAGAAAGAAAAAAGAAAAAAAAATAATAATCAGATAAACGAAAAAAATAAAAAAAAGAACAGATAATTAAAAATAAAATAAGATAAATCCAAAAAAATATTACAAGATAAAAAAAATTATAATAAATAAATTATAATATAATAATAAATATATAACTATATAAATAAAATACATATAAATATTAACAAAAAAAATAAAGATATACATATATTAATACATAGTAATAATAAATAAATAATAAAATACATAAAATACAAAATAAAAAAATAAAAATAATACAAAATAAGAATCGAATTGGGCTTATCCATTTAGGCCAGGCCCAATTGATCCGAGCCTGGACCAAATTAGGTGTCTACAGCTGCTCCTCTTTGCACATTTTCTATGAAACAGAAATTGCGTAAAGACGTAGACACCCAATCACGACTCAACTCAACATTTTCATTTTTTATTTTTTTTGTTTTTTGTGTTTTTTTTGTTCTTTTTTTTTGTTCTTTTTTTTTGTTTTTGTTTTTAACCAAAGCTCCTCTAAACAGAGGCTCAACGACTTTGAGAAACATAAATTGCTCCTCTAAACAGAGGCACCACGACTTGGAAAAGTAAATTGCTCCTCTAAACAGAGGCACCACGACTTGAAAAAGTAAATTGCTCCTCTAAACAGAGGCACCACGACTTTGGAAAGTAAATTTCTCCTCTAAACAGAGGTACCACAACTTTGAAAATTAAATTGCTCCTCTAAACAGAGGCACCACGACTTTGAAAAGTAAATTGCTCCTTGACAATCATGTCTAAAGGAGTTGAAAGTTGTGTTTGAAGGAATTTCAGTAGATTATGCCCAAAGGTCTTATAAATCAACCCTGATACCAAAAGACATCCTATTTCAAGGATTAGGAACTTACCTGACAAGCTTTTTCTTTTTCAATTTTGTAAAATATCTTCATATCTGTCTTCTTTATATGGGATGTTGGAACACCCCTGCTTCTTGAATTTATACGCTATACTTTTCTGAAAGTAGTGTATGCTATGCAAATGCATATGAATTTCAATGCATGCTATGCAAATGTTGGCCAATTAATTCCTGTTCAATATATGGTACTCAAGTTTCTCAAGCTTTTTCTTGGGAATCAAGCCTTTTGATTCCTCAGAGATCCAATTACACTGCTCTTCTAAGATCGAACCAGTGTAACTCTTAATTGTCTCTTCCACTCACATTCTTCTTGTAAAAAATCTTTTCCCAGATTCAATGTCCTAATCAAGAGCTGAACATCTCGATTCTGCTTTTTTCACTTTTGACTTATTCAATGTAATGTAAAAATCTTTCATGTTGTTATTCATTCATCTATCATTATTTCAAACTCAAAAAGTAAGAATGCATTTGCACATTTCTTCAATGATGGGGTATTAAGAAGAAAAGAATCTGAATGTTGAGAAACAGTCATAAGAAAAAAAAGACACAAAGAATGAAATAAAATGTTTTTTTATTAGCAAAATGTTGGCAAACTTTGGCCAAGAAAGAATTACAAGGATAAGTATGGGGACAAGGTCCAAAATGAACAATCAGATAATCATGATAACACATCTCAAAGTTTTTTTTTGAAAACCCAATCCTCTGATGTATTTAACAACTTGGAACTCTTTCGAATTTGTTAGCCTCCATATCAACGGACTTTTAAATTCGATGCTGTATTCTCCTTATCTAAGCTGCCTTTTCAGGTTTTTAACTTAGACAAACCCCCTACGACTCAAACCGCCCTTTTAGGGTTTTCGCCTTGAGTCCTCTTTTTTCACTTTTTCTTTTTTTTATTTTTCATTTTTTCCATTTTTTCATCATTTTGTTTCATTTTTTTCGTTTTTTCATTTTTTAAGCATAGTATTTCTTCACAGCATCAGAATTTATAGGATGAGGTAAATCATTTCCATCCATCTCAATCAGTATCAACGCTCCACCCGAAAAAGTCCGTCTCACCACATACGGTCCTTGCCAATTCGGAGTTCATTTTTCTCTACTATCGTGTTGGATTGGAAGAATTCTTTTCAAGACCAACTCTCCTTCTCGAAAGCAACGGGGCTGAATTTTCTTATCATGAGCCCTATCATTCTTCTTTGATACAGCTGACCATGGCACAGTGTAGTCAATCTCTTTTCTTCTATGAAATTTAACTGCTCATAACGTTCTCGAATCCATTCAACTTCTTCTAACTTAACTTCTTTTAAAACTCTCAAAGAAGGGATCTCTACTTCCACTGGTAGTACAACTTCCATCTCATAAACCAAAAAAAATGGGGTTACCCCAGTAGAGGTGCGAACTGGCGTTCGATATGCATGTAATGCAAGTGATAACTTCTCATACCAATCTTTGTAAGTCTCAGTCATATTTTTCAAAATCCTCTTTATGTTCTTATTGGCTGCCTCAACTGGCCCATTCATCTTCGGATGATATGGTGCCGAGTTATGATGCCTGATCTTGTATTGAACACATATTTCTTGCATCATCTTACTATTTAGATTCTTGGCATTATCTGAGATAATTCTCTTTGAAAGTCCATATCTACAGATGATCTCTTTTTTTATGAACTTGCAAACCACAGAGCGTGTCACATTTGCATATGATGCTGCCTCTACCCATTTTGTGAAGTAATTTATCATCATAAAAATGAATCTATGTCCGTTAGAAGCTTTTAGGGTGATTGGACCAATAACATCCATGCCCCACATTGAAAATGGCCATGGTGGTGCCATAACATGTAAAGTAGATGACGGAACATGAATCTTATCAGCGTATATCTGGCATTTATGGCATTTACGAGCATAATCAATGCAATCATTCTCTATCGTCAACCAGTAATATCCCGCTCTCATGATCTATCTTGCCATCATATGTCCACTAGTATGCGCCCCACATATTCCATCATGTACCTCTTTAATGATTTTCTTCGCTTTAGTTTCATTTACGCACCTCAATAATACTTGATCCTTGCTTCTTTTGTACAGGACATCCCCATCCAGGAAAAAGCTCATAGCCAATCTTCGGATGATCCTTTTATCATTTTCTGTTGCTTGAACTGGGTATTGTTAATCTTTAATGTACTGTAGGATGTCATAATACCAGGACTTTCCATCTTCTTCTCCTTCTACATTGGAGCAATAAGCTGGTATATCCTTAACATCTAACTTAATGGGCTGAATGTCGGTATTATTATTAATTCGAATCATTACAGCCAGAGTAGCCAATGCATCAGCAATCAAATTTTTTTCTCGAGGTAAGTGATCAAATTGGATATCTTTAAATTGTTTTATCAACTCTAGAATATATTTATGATACGGAATGAGTTTTGAATATCTCGTCTCCCATTCTCTTTTTAACTGATATATAACTAGAGCTAAGTCTCCAAACACTTTTAGTACCTTTACTCTTCTATCTATAGCAGCTTGTAAGCCCATGACGCATGCTTCATATTCAGCGATGTTATTTGTGCAATTGAAATTTAACCTTGCTGTTACAGGGCAGTATTGTTCTTTTGGAGAAATCAGAATTACCCCAATTCCATGCCCTAAGGCATTAGCAGCTCCATCAAAGTACATTCTCTAACATTTTTCTCCATGCTCCCCTTCCTTCAGTTGGGAAATAGTCATTAAATCTTCATCAGGAAATTTTAGCTCTATCGGCTCATACTTTTCAGTAGCACGATCTGCAAGAAATTCTGCTATAGCGCCTCTTTTTATTGCTTTTTGGCTCACGTATATAATATCATATTTCGAGAGCATTACTTGCCATCTAGCGATTCTCTCAGATAAAGAAGGTTTCTCGAAGATATACTTAATTGGATCTAGTTTCGCTATGAGCCATGTAGTATGATAGAGCATATACTGTCTGAGTCTTTTGACAGTCCACGCTAGTGCACAACACATTTTCTCCAATGAAGAATACTTGGATTCATATTCCGTGAACTTTTTACTTAGATAGTAAATAGCTCTCTCCTTTCGGCTAGCCTTATCTTGCTGCCCCAACATACATCCCATTGATTTTTTACATACGGTTAAGTATAAGATTAAAGGTTTCCCTGAAACAGGTGGCACCAATACTAAAGGTTTAATAAATATTGCTTAATTTTATCAAACGCCTCTTGACATTCTTCATTCTATTTTCCAGTATTATCTTTACGGAGAAGCTTAAATATAGAATCACATTTGTAAGTAAGCTGAAAGATAAATCGAGAAATGTAGTTCAATCTCCCCAAAAAACCTCGAACTTCCTTTGGTGTATTGGGAGGTGACAGATTTTGAATAGCCCGTATCTTATCGAGATCGACTTCAATTCCTCTTTCACTGACCACAAAGCCTAACAACTTCCCTGACTTTACCCCAAAGATGCACTTGGCTGGGTTTAATTTGAGCTGAAATTTTCTTAACCTCTCAAATAACTTTTTGAGGCTAGTGACATGATCTTCATCTTCACAAGACTTTGCAATCATATCATCTACATACACCTCGATCTCTTTGTGCATCATGTCATGGAAGAGTATTACCATGGTCCTTTGATATGTTACCCCAGCATTCTTTAACCCAAAAGACATGACTTTATAGCAGAAGGTTCCCCATATGGTCACAAAAATAGTCTTTTCTATATCATCTGAAGCCATTTTTATTTAGTTATACCCCGAAAAACCATCCATAAAGGAAAAAATCAAATGCTTAGCCGTGTTGTCTACCAGTGTGTCGATATGAGGTAAAAGAAAGTTGTCTTTTGGGCTAGCCTTATTCAAGTCCCGATAGTCTACACACATTCGTACTTTTCCATCTTTCTTAGGAACTAGGACTATATTGGCTACCCATTCTGGATACTTAGCCACTTGTAGAAAACCTACATCAAATTATTTCTTCACCTCCTTTTTAATCTTTAGTAGCATTTCAGGCTTCATCCGTCTCAGTTTCTGCTGAACTGGCTTACATTCTGGCTTTAAAGGTAACCTGTGCTCCACTATTTCTATGCTTAACCCTGGCATATCCTGGTAAGATCAAGCAAATATATTTACAAATTCTCGAAGTAAGTCTACCAATCGTTGTCTATCTCCAGATGAAAGTGAAGTGCCCATTCTGACCTCTTTCTTATTTTCTTTATCTCTCAGATTCACTAAGTCCACTACCTCTTGATGAGGCTCAATTGGCTTATTCTCTTATTCAATCATCCTCATTAGGTCCGAAGGCATAACATATTCTTCAAAATTTTCTTCATTGTCAAGTTCATCAGTGTTAATTGAATTCTTAAGGCTAACCTCTTAATTGTTATCATGATTATCTTCATGTTCATTTAAAGACCTAAAAATTAAATGAAATGGGATATGTTGGCAAGATGTGCTTGGAAAGATGGAAATAATGAAGACACAAGAAAAAATGAATGAAAATGCATCTTTCCTATTTTTATTAGAAATAATAAAAGACAAATAGCCCAAACAAAAAAGATCACCCCATAGCCCTAGGCAATAGCTATTGAGATGTTACAATTACATTGTATCAAAATCAAAAGTCAAAGGCATCTTGATGACACTCCAATTATTGAGCTCAAAATCTGGTGGACAAAGGCAAACCCACTCCTCTCTATTAAGCCCTACTTCATCTTCAACAGCATTAATAGCTAACTGGGTAAAAGCGTCTTCCACACTTTTTCTTGCATCTGGGTACATGAATCCTCCAAGTCTGAAGGTTTCATACAAGTGTGGAATAAACATAAGTTTTGCTGTCTTTTTTGATGGCCTTCTTTTGACTTCCCACTCTGCCATCTCATAGCCTAGGCCTACCCTGTCGCTATTGTCCATTATTGTCGGAGGTTTTTTAATTCCCTGCAAGTTTTTGCCCAACCCCAGTCCCAGGTACCAGCCCTTGTTGATGACTGGGCTCACCACTATCTTTGAAAAAGACTAATTTTGAAATCTTTCGCCTACAGAATTACCAATTCAAAAGATCTATAGGAGCATTCCAATGCTTCTTCGACAGTTTTTACGTATGAAGTGTTCAATGGTTGGGTCACTAACATGTCTTTCTCCCCAACTACCACTACTAATTGACCTTTCACATTGAACTTGATCTTCTGATGCAAAGTAGAGGGTACAACTCCTGCCATATGAATCCATGGTCTTTCTAACAAACAGCTGTAGGATGGAGAAATATCCATCACTTGAAATTTTATATTAAAGGTGCATGGCCTAATTTGTAAGGGCATCTTAATATCCCTCAAGACTTCTCTTTTGGTCCCATCAAAAGCTCTCACAATCATTTGACTGTCTTTCATATGAGAGTAATCAATGGGTAGCCTTGCCAAAGTTGACATAGGCATGACATTGATAACAGAGCCATTATCGATAAGGACTTTGGCTATAATATGGCTCTTGCACTTGATTGTGATATGTAGAGCCTTGGCATTTCTTTTTCCCTCTAAAGGAATCTCATCATCATTGAATGAAATGTGATTTGGCATGACTAGGTTTTCAGCTAGGTGGTTCACATATTCAACAAACACGTTATGTGCCATGTATACCGATTTAACACTTTCAGTAGGGTGTTTCGGTGTGGCTTTAAGTTCAGCAGCAGTGATAATAATGAGATTCGAACTAGCATTTTATTCAACTGTTCCACAACAGAATACTCATTATGTTTTACCAGCTTTAAGAATTCATAAACCTCTCTTTCTGATACTGGCTTCAGTTGATCTTCTTCATGTTCTATCTCAGGATTATTCTGTCTTTCTCTTTCTTTAGCTTTCTTTCTTCTAGCCTTCTCTAACATTTTTGAAGTGTAACATTTTCCACTTCGAGTAATGCCTCCTACACCAGTTATATTAGACGCATTGACTTTGGAGACCTCTTCTTTCTGCCCCTAAACTACAGTATCACAGCCATATCTCTAGGGTACAGCTTTATCATCTTTGTATGAAAAAGAAGTCGAGACTTTAAAAGTTACTGGCCTAGAGAAGAGTTTATCTATGACTGACTTTGGTTTGTTCCCACACTGAATTGTCACTGGTTTTGAAAACAGCTTTACAGGCCTATCAGTCATGTACACTTCAGCATTCTTCAAGTTTTTTCTTTCTTCATAAATCTCCATTTTATGTGAATCCAAGCGTTTTTGCACCTCTTGGTAAAACTGCTTACAAGTCTCAATGGAATGGCCCATTGCTCCACTATGATACTTACAATTAATGCCAGCTATATATGCCCCATGATAGCTGTGTGGACTTACTAGTTGTATCATGTCTGCTTTTCATAAAATATCGAATAGTTGGCCGAGAGGTGTTTTAATATCTGCCACTTTCTTCTTCACATGGCGCTCCTGTTCTTCACCTATAGCATTCACATTATGATTCGACAAAGGATTGCCACTAACATTCGACGCAGTCATCCCTCCAGTATCAAAGCAAATCATCTCATCCTTGATCAATCGTTGCACTTTGTGTTTTAGGGTAGTGTAATTTTCGGTAGAGTGACCAGCAATCCCATAATGGTAGTCACAGTGGGCGGTGGGATCATACCACTTGAGGTAAGGTGGCTTGAGGGGTTCCAATTTACTTGGAGCAATCAAATGATTGTTGTAGAGCTCCTTATATAATTTCAAATAGGTCATCAGAATTGGGTCAAAAATAGATTTCTCACGAGTGGTTCGTTGCTCCCGCGAGCCACCAATAGGGTTAGTTGGGCGATTTTGGGGTTTTGGGGTAGGTTGAATGTTAGGACTGTACATGGTATTTTGGGGTCTATGAAGGGTTTGATATGTTTGGGGATATGGTGGTTGTGTAAATGGTTGGTATGGGTGAAAGAAAGTGTTATTTACAATGGGGTGATATGGTAGATGTTCTGGTGGTGGGTAGGGTGAATAACCTCTAAGTTGCTGTCTATCAAAGCTCACAGCTTGAGCTTCAGTTTCTTTTTTCTTCGAGACTCTTTTGCTAAATGCTTCATTTTCTTCTAGCTTGCCATTCTTGATGGCACTCTCAATGATTTCTCTCGAGATTACCATATCAGTAAAATTTTTTGTTGCATTCCCTATCATCTTTTCATAATAAGGAGGTTTTAAAGTGTTAACAAATAACACTGTAATTTTTTTCTCAGTCAAAAGAGGTTGTACTTGAGAAGCAACATCTCTCCACCTCTGGGCATACTCTTTAAAAGACTCGTTTGCCTTCTTCTCTAGATTCTGTAAAGACAAACAATCAGGGGCCAAATCGATAATATGTCGATACTGACCGATGAAATCATGTGCCATATCGTTCCAAGAATGAATGCGGGTTCTGTCTAGCTGAACATACAACCTGGTCGCTGAGCCTATAAGGCTATCCTGAAAGACATGCATCAAGAGTTTTTCATCGTGAGCATGAGCTGTCATCTTTCGACAATACATTATGATGTGAGATTTGGGGTACTTTGTACCATCATATTTTTTAAATTTTGGTACTTTAAACTTATGGAGAATAACCACATCAGGGACTAGGCAGAGCCCAGCAACATTAACTGACCCATAAAAGCTAAATCATTTTACAGCCCGTAACCTTTGCTCTAACATACTAATGTTGGAGCTTTCCTAAACTTTCACTCTTATCTTTTCTTTCTCTTTCTCCTTTAAATCATCTAGATCAGGAATTGGTTCTACTGCTTTTTCAGTGAAGACAAGATTTACATAGCTATTATACTGTCCTGGGTTGGAAGTTGATGGCATTCCAGGATATGTTGGATATGCGAAATGTCATGGCGGGACCTCTTGAGCAGACTGGCTTGAGGTGGGCCAAAGCCTGGAGGATATAAAGGGTCAGCCACTTCTTGCAGCGGGAGAACTTGTTGGCTTGTATCTTCTTCAACTCTTTTTCCCTTATTCAGTCTATTAAGAGCCTCCAGAATCTTGTTTAGCTCACTTTCAATCTTCTCTTGTGCTTTTTCTATCTTTTCGAATCTGTGAGAATTTTCTTGCTCCATTTGTCTTGCTCTGGATCTTGTGTTGTATCGATGAGCAGGGTTCTCGCTAGATGGAGCTATCCTTGGACCTTGAGTAACATACTTATGATTAGAAATGTTATGCTATGCTTTATATATGATGTTTTAATGAATGAAATGCACATTTTCCTGAATGAAATCTAGTATGAAATGGATGTAAATGATTGTGTTAAAACATGATCATGAAAATAATGCATATGCATACAATCAGACAAACAACATAGTTAGTTTCATGGATGAAATGAAAGTGATGCCGATGCATAATGTTACATATGATAATGAAAATGATGCATAAAGTTAAACAATCAAAATGATTAGGTAAACACTTTTTTTGTGTCTTAATTTCAGGGTATATCTATCATTAGGTAAAAAGAGCTCTATCCTAGGCTTAGGCACTCTTAAGGTTCACTATATGTGATTTTGAGGTCAAAGTCTAAAGGTCCTCAAGTTGTTCCTTACATCCTTGTCCATCACAAACTAGTAAGGCACCCTAATCCTCACCCATTACAGGCTACAAGCGAAAAAGGTTCAATTTGAGTAGGAGTATTTCACTAGCCACTGCAGAGGCATTAGACCTCACGAAAGCAATAGGTACTTTACTCCTTCCTAGAGGGATGGGTGTAGAGTTCATGTTATGCACATGCATATGAATGACATAATTAACAAGGTAAATAAACATGAATGAATAATAACACATATATACAACAAAATTCAATTTTATTAGGCTTTCGGATAACACAAATTATTTGCTGGCCTGACTCTCAGAGTTTTCCAGTGGAGTCGCCAAGCTGTCATAACGTCTAGATCCAGGGATCTATCGCTAGACATTGACTTTTAGGAGTCGCCACCAATCCTTTTTATCTAGGTGCGATTGGCCACCTAAAGAATCTATCCTTTTAGGGAACACCTAAGTTTAAGGGTCCCTAAAAGAATAGGTTCAGGTCTACTAACCAGAACAAGGTTCGAGAGTTCGGTTACGTGTAAGGAAGGTTATAGCACTCTCATAACGCCCATCAAAAAATGGTACCAGCTAAAATTTGTGTTATCCAATGAGCCTTAAAATTTTACCGAGTAATTAATTATTAGAAATTATTCTCAATTGACTCTAATACTTTTAGCAGAAAATTGAGAAATTCCCTCACTTCAAGAGTATGTAAGAAAAACTACTGTTTCACTTGCAGAGGCTCTGTCGTCGGATTATTTAAAGAAAAATCAAAATCAAAATCAAAATAAAAAGGAAGGAAAAGGATGATTGTTCTTGTGCAGGGAAAATTGATACTTTCAACTCTTCTCCAAAAATTGATTTTTTGAAATTTATTTTTTAAGAAAAATTGATACTTTCAACTTTTTCCCAAAAAATATTTTTTTGAAAATTTTGATTTTCAAGGAAAATTGATACTTTCAACTTTTCCTCAAAAATATTTTTGGAAACTTTGGTTTTCAAGGAAAATTGATACTTTCAACTTTTCCCTAAAAATATTTTTTTTATTTTTATTTAAAGAAAATTGAATAATAAAACAAAATAAAAATGAAAAAAATAAAAAAATAAAATAAAGAAAAGTAAAACAAAAATAAAAATAAAATAAAGATAAAAAGAATATTAAATAAACCTAATCTAATAAATAAATAAATAAATAATAAATAAATAAATCTGGAGCGGCTCGGTATATGGCTCGGCTCGGCTCAAGGAAGAGAAAATGGCTCGAAGAAGCTGCTTGAAACCTCGGCTCAGCTATCGACTCAGAGAGGGAGACACACGCGGGTCAAGAAACGAGTCGACGCTCGGGTCGGGTCGGATATCGGTAAAACGCACGGATCCTCTGGGTCACTTAAGGCAAAAATACCGTCATTTTGGGAGATATATAAGGCTCTTCCCTCTATTTTTTTGACAGAAAGCTCCTCCCCTCTCTCTCTCTTCTTTTTTTTCTCTCGCTTCTCTCTAAACAGCTGAAGAACTCCGGTTGAAGATTCATCGAATTTTGGTATTTTTCGTCAGAATCTGAGTTTTTCGCCAGAAGTTCATCGGAAGTTCGTCGAAAGTTCGTCGGTTTCTGAGATTCTTCACCGAAAACTGGGCAGCTCGTCGAAAACTTCAAGGTTGACCAGAATTTTCGTCGGAAAATGTAACTTTCGCCGGAAAATTCAATCAGAATCTAGAATTTTCCAAAAATTCCCAAAAAAAAAAACGCCAAAAATCTTCAAAAAATTTTTCCTAATTCCCAAAACCCTTCTAAACTTTTTCTTAGCTTTCTATACACCCATTTTCTCTCAAATCAGTAGTTTTGCTCACTGTTTTTTTTTTCTGTGTATCTTGCTTCTGTTCCAGAGGGTCCTTTTTATAGGTCCTGATCAATCCCAATTCTTCTTTGGACGGGGATTCAATCTTTGAATCCAATCTGGACTCCTCTGATTGAACCCCCATTCACAGTAGGATTCTTTAGCCTTTAATCACAGCCCCAAAAAAAGAAAGAAAAAAGAAAAAATAATAATAATAATAATAATCAGATAAACGAAAAAAATAAAAAAAATAGATAATTAAAAATAAAATAAGATAAATCCAAAAAAAATTACAAGATAAAAAAAATAATAATAAATAAATTCTAATATAATAATAAATATATAACTATATAAATAAAATACATATAAATATTAACAGAAAAAAATAAAGATATACATATATTAATACATAGTAATAATAAATAAATAATAAAATACATAAAATACAAAAGAAAAAAATAAAAATAATACAAAATAAGAATCGAATTGGGCTTATCCATTTGGGCCAGGTCCAATTGATCCGGGCCTAGACCAAATTGGGTGTCTACATTTCATCTCAAGTTATATTTTGGTTGGCGTATTAGCTTAGTCCAAATGACATGTAATTGTTTACACTTGCTTAAAAGCTCAATCATCTTTAGAGTTACTTCAAAATTTTAAAAAATAAAACAAAAGATGTCTTTTCATTTGATTTTAAGAGCTCAAAGTGGCTTAAGGGCGTGTTGTCATCAAGTCGTCTTACATTGTATGTCTTTGCTCATAGTTTTTTATTTTTTTTTATTTTCGCTATTTACCCTTTTTCAGTGCTCTTGATCATGGCCAAACTACTAGTTTACTTCCTAGTCTTCTTTTCATTATTTTGATATAACAATGTCATGTCGTAGGCTGATCTCCCTTAACCTCTCCAACCCTCATAGATGATGGAATTTTCATTTTCAGATATGAAGCTAGGCCTATGAACCGTATAATAGATTGGCTTGGTCGATCAACTATCATATTATAGACAGATGGGACGTCTACAACCATAAATTCTATGATTAAGATAACAGTCTTCAATTTTGTCCCTAGAAAGATTGTTAGCTTGATTGTTCCTTTCACTAGTACCTATTCATTCTTAAATCCCACCATTGTCGTAGTTATCGGTTGCAACTGGTTTTCACTGATTCTTATTTTTTTCATGGTGCTATAGTGTATGACGTTGGTTAAGCTTTTATTACCAAACAAGATTTTCTTGACTACATAATTATATACTATAGCTATGATTACTATAGCATAATCTTATAGGTGCTAGATTCTTTTCAAATTTTTTGGGTTGAACAAGATCAATTCATTTTTCTAGTCTTTTTCTTCTTTGTCAATGTGCCAATGGCCATGATCATGCCTGGATTGAATTTTTTTTTCACTAAGGTTGAACTGCCTCCTATAATCACATTAATCACTTTAGTGATCGACCTAATGTTATTAGTTTGGCCTTCTTCTCGTCTCGACTCGGCTCATTTGATCGAATTTCTCTTTTTTCATTTTTTTCTGGCTTACTTTCCTTGACTTAAGTGGGCTTTCTTTGGTCTTGTCTATAATCCATTTTAGGTTGACCTTGTCTTTGCTGCTCTATAAACTTCCTTAACTAACTTCTCATAATCAGAGCTTTCATCTCATTTTTTGGGTCGACATAGTCTTTAGTATTATGACATGTGTCCCTATGAAAAGCATATCTTTTAGTTAAATCCCTTCTTGTGTTTTGTTTCAGTGGTTTCAACCATCTAAGCTCTGAATTTCTTTCAATTTATATCAAAATCCTTCCTCAAAAGGTATTCAGTGCAATGTAGTTCCTTTCTCTACTAAGGCTTCTAGCCCTATGTCATCTTTCTTTTGAGAAAGAATCGTAAAAATGCTTGCATTTTTTTTATTGAAGAGGGAAGATGAACCTCTTTCATCTCGGTTGCCAATAAAGAGGGATGAGCTTCTTTCACCTTGGTTATTTCTTATTGTAGCTTCGGCATTTATATACTTTTCAGCTACAAGTATGACATTGACCAGAGTCTTAAGTGGCTCTAGTGAAAGGTTAACTTTATATGGTACTTTCTGTCATTTGGTCCACTTGTTAAAGCAGCTATAATGGCTGTTTACTCTAGGTCTTTCACTTGCAAAGCTTTCATGTTAAAACTCGTGACTTAATTCTTTATAGATTCATTATGATCTTGGTAAATTAACATCAAACTTAAAGTTATTTTCTTCGTTCTTTCACTATTTACAAATTGGGACAAGAAGGAGTGGCTGAGTTCTTTAAACGTTGTGATTGACCTCAGTTCCAAGCTATTGTACTAAGACTGAGTTATGTCCTTAAGGGTGGTAGCAAGGCCCTTATACATCAATGTTTTATCTACATCTTGCATCATCATATTAATCCTATAATGTTTCAAATGATCAAATGGGTCAAAAGTACCGTCATAGGTTTATAAGGTTGGCATTTTGAACCCCTTAGGAAGCATAGCTCTATCGATCTCTTCATAAAGGGTGAAGTCTCTAGAAATTTAAGTTTGTCCTCAAATGCCACCGTCTTTATTTTTAGCTTTTTCTCTATGGCCTGCATTTGAGCTTTCAGGTCCTTGTGTGGTTGGGGTTTGAGATTTATCTATTTAGATCTTTAGGTCGTGACCTGTGTCGAGTTGTGACTAGGGTAGTGACAAATTAGAGTGTTGTGCTCTTCTTCTTTGAAAGCCATGAAGGCTTTCATCTCTTCATAACTTGGTTGTTTTACTACAGCTCTTAGGCCATGAGTGATTAGGTCAGGCACTTTTGAATGTTGTAGTGGAGTTATGGTTTATAGCATTTGTTTAAGGGCCTATATCTGCTCAGTTAAAGCCTGAAATTGTTCCATGATGGGGTCAATTTATGGTGGGCCAAATCGGTTTGAATGTTGGCTATTATGCGTTTTCATCCCAGCTAAGACAACCGTCTCTCCTTCTTTTAAAGTTTTTTTCTTAGGTGGCATTGTTCGTGCTTGGTTAGCAAATGGGAAAGGGCCCTTACCTTGTGCACCAAATATTTGTGCTAAATTCCAATCTAAGGGTGTTCTTGGAAAGATATAAAAAAAGAACAACTAGAGGCAAAAGTAAGGAGTGTTCCCTATATTTGCAGTCTAACGTAAAAGTCAAAATGAATGAGGTTGGAAGGAGAGTAGTATGAGAAATTGGGGGTAGATTGAATTTACCTTAATGATACCTGAATGTTCATATTTATAGATAAGAGATAGGGAACCATCAGGAGACAATAATGACGTAACCGAGCTGAAATGACACTAAATATGTCTTGTCAGATTGACACAAATATCAAAATTATCCCTGACTGTCTGCTGATGGCTCCTAATGAGGAGAAAAACCACTATACACTTTTGATCACTAAATGCCCTCAACAAGTACTATTAGAGTTAAGCTTTTAAACTCCTAGAAGTGGTTTCACTTCATCCTTGCATAAATAATCCCATTAAGAATGTTCTCGTAACCACAACACTCTAACTAATTTATATTATGGATTTATTAAAAGTATATTACTCATCATTCTTTTATTATTATGGGTATCTAATGCTTTACTTAGGATGTAATTAAATATTTTATTATAATGCTAGGAGTCACATACATATGATATACTTTGTCTCATTGAACTCAAGATTTAACGTGAACTTGAGATACATCCACTCTGAGGTCTTTTTTACCAAGTCTCTAGTACGAATTTTGGTAAATCTGGAATAGATGACTTTTGTGCTGCCTCGGTTGCAATGGTGAGTTTTGAGAAATCCAAACTATTTTTGTCTCCTAAAGCTACTTTTGGGAGTGCCAGAAGGGTGACAAGAACTTTGGGTATTGGTCTCACCAGTAATCCAGGAAATATCTCGTTCATGGAAGAATAACGAAGAAAACTTATCAAGAAGGTTTGGAGAAAGTCAGTGGTCGCTTGTTATGATGGAAAGCAAGATGCTTGAGGCTGGCTTGAAAAGCTGCTTTAATTAGTTCGGTTACTTCCGCAATACCATCATGCCATGTAATGAAGTTTATTTTGCCAAAAGCAGCAAATGGTTCTATGGATAAGCAGAATATAGAACGGAGATAAGACAAGTGTGCATTTCGTTAGTTGGAAGTCCGTTTGCAGGCTTAAAGCACATGTTGGTTTAGGTTTGCGTTGCATGAAATGCGGAATATAGTTTTTTAATTCAAAAGAATGCTTGACTATTGTTAAATGAGCCTGACAGTTTTTAGGTCCCTTTTCTCAAGGCTAAATATGGCGTGAATGGAGATATAATGAGGTTTGCTACTATGGATTGATGGTTGCTTGTAAGGTTCTAATAGATGGGTTGCAACAGAGAGTGGACAATGGCAATTCAATTTACTTTTGGACTGTTTGTTGGCTTGAGAATTCTCTCATTGATCAAATCATAGTTTGCCAGACTTTATTGATTGGTGATTATTTGAATGATCAAGGGGGATGAAAATAGGAATTAATCTTTGTTCATCTTCCAATGGAGGTAGCCGTTAAAGTTTTACTTCTACCCCTTCCCAAACTTAAAGCTATGGAAGGTGGATTTGCAGGTTCACGTCATATGGTAAATTCACTTCTAAGTCTATCTATACTGCTGCTTTTTGGTTGGTTCCTGAGGAAGTGAGTCAAGTTTGGATTGGTTATGGAAATTATCTGCACTATCAAGGTGGCTTTATTTTTTAATGGTTAGCAAGGAGAAGTAGATTACTTACCAACCAACTTAGGTTTAATTAGAGTTTAGTTTTCTCATAGTGCCGCTTGTGAGTTGTGAGGGGGCATGGAGGAGATTGTGCTGAGATTACCCAAATATGGATGAGTATTATGTCATCGCAATATTGGCCTGACTTACCAGGGATTGAGTGGATTGATCATAATTTTCATGGAAGTGCTGACAAGTTTTGCTTGTGAAAGGATTGGCGTTGCATTTTTATTACTTTCATTTGGAGGCTATGGACTAGAAGATGTAATTTAGTATCAACTGCGATTGAGAAATCTGTAATGAGTAGTTCAGATTTGGTTTCTTATTACATCTTAAAGGGTGCAACAGAAAGTTTCTTTTCCAAGGAGACGACTTTAGTTAAAAATTAATGTTTGGTTCGCCGATCTGCTCCGTATGAGGGTATGGTAAAATTAAATACTGATGGAGCTTTTCTAGGTAATCTAGATATAGAACTCATTTGGGTTTATGTCCAAATCAATATTATATATAGTTGAATCGCTGGCAGTAAGGTTTGAATTGCTTCTTGGTAAGAAGGCTTTAAAAAAGTGGTATGTGAGTTAGATGCTAAGGCAGTTATCGACATTATTCAAGAAACCGTTATGAATGTCCATCCTCTTGGTTGTATAATTGTAAATATTCGGAAGCTTGCTTGTGAGTAGGCTATAACAGTATATTTTTCAGCATATATTAAGGGAAGGCTTGTGAGATGATTGTGGATTATGAGATTTTTTAATCTCTTCTGAGTTTTGTTAGTTCGCTTTTTCAACCGATGTATAGGGAATGGCTTTCCCTTGAGATTTTATAATGTCTTAGATTTATTTCTTTCCCTTCGAAAAAAAAAAAAGCTTAGATATATTTAATTTTGTTCTGGTAAGTGATGCTTCTTTAACCCCTACAATAACAAAGAATCATAAACTTTTTCCACACTACTCATTGCCACTTCAACCAAGCATAAAAAAAAAAAAGAAAATGGATCAATTACTAGCGCGATCAACTCTATATAATTCAGCTCAACTTTGAAATTTCAGGTTAATTAAAGAGCATTGAAGATGACAAAGAAAGGATTTTTGTTACAAAATACTACTAATATATAGAACATATTAAACGAAGAAAATGGTCATAGATATGCTATATGAATGAATGATAAATAAAAACTGGCATGGCATGAACAGACCATGTAACTCTTACATTTTACAACAAACTTTGATTTGTTTGGATTCAGCTATCAACATATTTGTCAATGGTAGCAGCCAAGGTAGACTTGGGCACTGCACCAATGACACTCTCTTTCTTCTCTCCATCCTTGAAGAACAGCATGGTCGGGATGCTCCTGATTCCGAACTGTGTGGCAATGTTTGGACTGTCATCAGTGTTGAGCTTGTAACAAGCAATCTTTCCAGCATATTCTTTTGCTAATTCAGCGATAACAGGCTCAATCATGCGACAGGGTCCACACCATGGTGCCCAAAACTCCACCAAAACTGGAGTTTCACTACCAACGACAAGCTCTCCCCAGTTTGCTTCCGTCACCACTTCAACTGCGGAGTGCAGAATATGAATCTGATTCTGGCAATAATTTAATTTACTACCAAATATTATTTAGAAATCTTGCCTACTGACCTTCTTTAGACTTAGGCAATAAGGCAAGAGAAGCTAAAAGAAATAGGCATATAGCTGCATACCTTGATCAACAGCTTCACGAGCTTTGCAGATGAGCCTGGATTTTTTGCATCTGCCATTGAATGAATGAGCAATAGGTGAAGATGAAGTAAATGATAAATTGGGTTTATTGAACCCTCTAAATGTCGGCAAATGAATCTTCTCAACAGATGAAAAATGATTGTAGCTTTGCAGCACACTAGCTCTAGTTGTGCAAACTGAGCTCAATTGAAAACAGTTTTCCAGAGCCATCTCTAGCTCTTCAGTCTTCCCTGAGAATCCTGGAAGGAATTGCAGGAGTGATTTTTTCCTTAGGGCCTATTTTGAAATTTCTGGCCTAATTTAGACGTGGATATTCTTTTTAAAGAAAATAAAAATTATGAGGTGCTGTAAAGAGTACAAATTCGTGTACATTGGTTGACCACAAACCTCCCATCCATTAACCATAATATAGGCCCTACGTACATTGGTAGGCCGTAGGCCCTCAGCTATGTACGGGCAGATTGAACCATTCAACTGTGGGCTTTTTAATGGGCTCTCACCACTGAGCATGTCCAATTTAAGCTTCATCTTTTCATGACATATACAAAATTAAATAAGACTAGATTTTCACTCGTATTTGTTACGGGATAATTTTTATTTTTTAAAATTATATTTTAAATATAAAAAAGTAAATTTTTATGTTAATTTTTAATGAATGATAATATATAAATAAATATAAGTGTATTTATTTTTTAGTATAAATTATAACTTAATTATATATAAATATAATTTTTTATTAAATTAAGATATTAAATAATATCTTTATTAATATAATATATATAAATTAAATAAATAATAAGATATATATTTTTATATATCTTGAGCAAGATGGAGATAAAATACTTTAAATTCGAACCTAACTTAATTCAAATTGTACAAAGAAACAAAATCTAATGCAATCTTTATATAGAGAAAAAAAACAAGCCACACCAATTAGATTATGGTGAATCGAAATTGATCGGATATAAGTTATTTTGTTATATTTACATTCATTGATTTTTTGTTTACAAAATTTTTCTTATAAATAAAATTTTAAAAAAATAAAAAAATCACATGAAATGGCACATGAATTTATTAAATTAAAGTATTAAATAATATACTTTTAATAATATATAAATATAAAATTAAATAAAATATAAAAAAATATTTTTTTATATATATCAAAGTCAAAGTGTGATACCCAAAACCTTATTCTAATTCGAACTCAATTTAAAAATATAATTCAACCCAATTATTTGGAATTTAAAAAAAAGTACATTAATTGGATCACAACCAATTAAAATCCATTTGATATAGATTATTTTGTCATCCTTATCTTAATTGATCTTTTTTTTAACAAAATTTTACTAATAAAAATCAAAATTAAAAAGGTTTAAAAAAAGCAAAAACTTTTAAAAATAAAAAAATAAAAAAAAAAGAGAAGAGAGGTGCCACATAAACAACCACCATGAGGCAAAAGAACTTAAATTTATTCCCAACCAGACCCATTTTCAAAAATAAAAAAATAAAAGCTTAATTTGTTCTCGATTTTTTTATAAAAAAAATACACTTATGTTGGATTAGTACAAATCAAAACCAATTACATATAAATTATTTCATCATTCCTATTTTTATTGACTTTTTTTTTATAAAATTTATCAAATAAAAAATAAAAAAATAAAAAATGATTTAATAAAAAATAAAAAAGTAGAGAATGGAGGAACGAAGGCGCCACGTGGTCACCTTCTCCTTCATCCATTCTCTACAAAATTATGTATACTAAATAAATAATAAAATATATTCTTTTATATATCTTAAGAAGAGTTAGGACAAAGTATTTAAAACTTGATTTCAACTTGAATCATATTGCTCAAAGAGGCAAATTTAATCCAATCTTTTTTTTTTTTTTTTAAAGATTGTATTGATTGAATCATGACGAATCGAAGCTTATTAGATGTATATTGTTTTACCATCCTTACATCTATTGATTTTTTCTTTACCAAATTTATCTAATAAATAAAATTTAAAAAAACAAAGAAAATGACAAGAAAAAGTCAAATGAGAAGACAATCGAATTTATTAAATTAATATATTAAATATTTTTAATAATAAATATAAATATATGATTAAATAAATAATAAAAAATATTTTTTTGTATATATCAAACTTAAGACATACACTCAAAATCTTATTCTAGCCTGAGCTCAATTTAAAAAATAATTCAACCCAATTGTCTCAAATTAAAAAAAATCGCACAAACTGGATAAAGGTAAATTGAAACCCATTAGATAAGTGTTATTTTGTAATCTGTATCTCAATTAATTTTTTTATTACAAATTTTATCTAATAAAATGCAAAAGTAAAAAGTTTTTCTTTTAAATCCAGAAAAAGCAAAAGATTTCAAAAACAAAAAAAAAAAAAAAAAGAAATAAGGTGTCATGTGGACACTTGAAATGAGATGAAACACCTTAAATTCATCTCCAATTTGACTCCATTAAAAAAAAATCTCAATCCAATCTTGATTTTTTAAAAATAATGCACTTATTTTAGATAAATGTGAATTAAAATTAATTTAATATCGATTATTTTATCATTCCTTTATTCATTGACTTTTTTTCTTTTTACAAAATTTACTAATAAAAACTAAATTAAAAAGTTAAAAATAAAAAATAAATTTAATAAAAAAATAAAATAAAAACAAAAAAAAATGCAGGGAATAACGGAAGTGAGAGGTGCCATGTGACACCCCTACCATCATCCAACTCTACAAAATCAATATTATGGATTTAATACGAATTGTTTAATTTTTTTTCATTGACTTATTTTACAAAATGTATCCAACAAAAATATAAATTAAAACTTAAAAAATAAATTTAATAAAAAATAAAAAAAGTAGGGAATAAGGGAAGTGAGAGTTGCCACGTGAATACCCTCACATTCCTTCGTTTTTTACAAAATTAATATTATAGATTTATATTTTTTTTTTAGGAAATTGGATGAATTAATAATTTTTTAATTTATGGTTCTCACATCTTGTCTTAAGAAAAAAAAATTCAGATTTCAATGTCACATATAAGATTTTGACAATTTTATGATAATTTTTTCGGCTATGTGCGGGTAGATTGAACCCTTCAACTGTGGGCTTTTCAATGGGCTCCTACCACTAAGAATGTCCAATTTCAACTTCATCTTTTCATGTCATATGCAAAATTAAACAAAATTAGAATTTCAGCCATGTTTATTCAAGAGAGATAATTTTTTTTTATTTTTTAAAATTATATTTTAAATATAAAAAGTAAAATTTTTATATCAAATTTTAATAGATGACAACATATAAATAAATATAAGTGAATTTATTTTTTAATATAAATTATAATTTTTTATTTAGATGAGGGTATAGCCATTATAATATTTAATTATATATACATGTAGGCCTTTATTAAATTAAAATATTAAATAATATTTTTATTAATATAATACATATATAAATATAAATTAAATAATTAAATTACAAAATATATTTGTTTATATATTTCAAGTAAAGTTGGGTCAAAACACCTCAAACCTGATGCTAACTTGATCCAAATTGTTCAAAAAGACAAAATTTAATGCAATCCTTATTTTAAAAAAAATCACATTGATTGGATCGTGACGAATTAAAATCCATTGAATAGATAATATCTTGTGTGTTTTGAGTGCAAAGACTTTGTGAAAAATGAAAATTATTATGTAACTTGCTTTTATAATTCTAGTTGTGTATTATAGTTGTTGATGAAATATCTTTATAGTATATTACGATGAGATCACATTTGTGAAAGGTGAAACTATTACGTATTTTGCATTGTATTCTAGTTGTGTATTGTGATTATTGATTAAATAGATAGTGTAATAATTGAAAAGCTTAATCATTGTAGGAAATTTAGTATTGAACTAGATAGTGCTTTGTGCATATTGAGATGAGATCACATTTGTGAAAGGTGAAAACTATTGTGTATTGTGATTGTGATTCTATTTGTGTTTTATGATTATTGATGAAATATATAGTGTAGTAACTGAAAGCCTAGTTATTGTAGGAAATTCAATATTGGACTAACTAGCACTTTATGCGTTTTGAGATGAGATCACATTTATGAAATGTGAAAATATTGATTATTTTGCATTGCGATTCTGTTTGTGTATTGTGATTATTGATGAAGTAGATAGTGTAATAATTAAAAGCCTAAATTTTGTAGGAAATTCAGTATTTAACTAGATAGTATTTTAAGCATATTGAAATGTAATGACTTTGTGAAAGGTGAAAACTATTGTGTATTTAATAATCAAATCTTGATGTTGTGAATTATTTGAAGTTGTCTTGTTTTAGTGAGCTATAAAAGTAAAATGTAATGATAATTTATTTTAAACTTTTCTGTAGGAAAATTATGCTACTACATTACCTTAGAAATATGGTGAAAACTCTTTCAATCATCCAGATTTCGGTCCACAGACATGGATTGAAGCTATTCATGGGGTTAAAGCTATCCATACTCTTGTATATTGCTTTAGATCTACAGATAAATCTAAAGGCCTCATTTACTCAAGTTAATCTGTTGTAGTAATAGGAACATCTCACTTTGTTTGTGGTCTGTCATCTGTGCTTCCTCAGCCTTAGATATAAGAACAAATTGATGAATTGAGAACTAAGCTGAGGGCTAAGCTTAGGTTTTACATAGATCAGATGATGTAGTTGGTAAGGTCTAGACAATTTCTGCTAACACAATTTCCTAGATCTGATGATAGCAATGAAGATTCTAGATTAAGAGATGCAGCAGTACAATGACATTTTTTTTTTTAGAATTTGTATGATATATTTTATGGATGTTATGGATGTTAAGGATGTTATGGATAATTTGGATTGTTTTTAAATTTATAATGTGAATTTGATATCTTAATTAATAATAATAGAATTTTTAAATAATTACACATGCTTTAATTGTAATTTATAGGTTTCTTAAATAATTATAAATGGAATTAATCAAATTATTGATAAATTATAAACTTGCCAACTAATTGTACTGACAAAATTATGTCATTACCAATGGAAGCACTCTTTAGTGACCGATTATTAATCAATTACTGACGAATTTTGCTGATGGATTTTGCAAATAGATTATCAACACTTTTATTGATAGATTTTACAGACCGAATTACCAATCAAATTACTGATGAAATTATTTTTGATAGAATTTATCAATGAAAAATTTCGTCTATAATTACTAATGGATTTTATATATTACTTACAAAATAATATTATAAACTTGTCTATCACCGACAGAAAATTTCATTGGTAAATTGTGTTGGTAATAGTATTACCAATGGAAATGAATTTATTACTGACAGAAATTTTCGTCGATGAAAATGAATTTTATGGTAGTGTATATTAAATAAATAATAAAATATATTCTTTTTTATATCTTGAGGAGGGTTGGGGCAAAGCACCTAAAATCTAATTCGGACTTGACCCAAAATGTTCAAAGAAACAAACTTAATCCAATCATTTTTTTTAAAAAGAGATCGCATTGATTGAATCATAACGAATCAAAATCAATTGGATATATGTTGTTTTGTTATCTTTACATCTATTGATTTTTTCTTTACAAAATTTATCTAATAAATAAAATTTTAAAAAACAAAGAAAATGACAAGAAAAAGCCAAATGGGAAGACAAGTGAATTTATTAAATTAATGTATTAAATATTTTTTAATAATATACATAAATATAGAATTAAGTAGATATTAAAAAAATATTTTTTATACATACCAAATTTGAGGTATAACATCCAAAATCTTGTTCTAACCCAAGCTCAATTTAAAAAATAACTCAATGCAATCATCTCGAATTAAAAGAAAGCATACCAATAGATTAAGTAAATCAAAACCTATTGGATACAGGTTATTTTATTATCTCTGCCTCAATTGTTTTTTTTATTATAAAATTTATCTAATAAAAAGCAAAAGTAAATTTTTTTTTTTTTTAAATCTCAAAAAGAAAAACCTTTAGAAAAAACAAAGAAAATGAAAAAAAGGAAAGAGATGGGATGGAATATTTTAAATTCATCTCTAACTTGAGCCCATTTAAAAAAAAGAAAAATCTTGATCTAATCTTAATTTTTTGTAAACTGTAACGCACTTATGTTAGATCGGTGTTAATCAAAACCAACTGAATATGGATCATTTTATGATCCTTACTTTTATTGATATTTTTTACAAAATTTATCTAATAAAAATAGATAAAAAATAAAAAATAAATTTAATAAAAAAATAAAATAAAAACAAAATATAAAGAATACAGAATAAAGGAAGAGAGAGGTGCCACGTTAAACACCCCCACCTTCCTCCATTCTCTAGAAAATTAACATTATGGATTTATATTTTTTTTAGGAAATTGAATGAATTAATAATTTTTTTAGTTTATGGTTCTCACCTCTTGTCTTGAGAGAAAAAAGAAAAAGAAAAGAAAAAAAATGAAATTCATATTTCAATGTCACATAGGGGATTTTACCAATTTTAAATGGTTTTTGGGATTCTTTCATGCTTGCCTTTTCTGATGTTGTTGAGCAATCTGAACAGCAACAAAAGTATATGGTTTAATGTTCCTACAAGAGATATAGTGCTAATCTTTTTAACAAATTCATGACAGGGTAAACTTTCTTAACAAGAAAGACATTAAACTTTCTTAAGCATGCTCTAGTAATCTGTCATTATACAAGACAAGCAGGAGAGTTGAAAACAAAAAATTTAGTACCATGAAATAAAATGCATAGCTATAATCTTGAATAGCTATGGCAACAAACATTACAAACAAATAAATGTAGCTTAGCATTTTAGCTGACATTTACATATCCAGGATCTGGCTTTCAATATAAATCAGTGTTTAAAGACATTGTTCCAATCCATGCTAATTGCAATACACTGACTAACAATAGTGTTAGGACTAATGTAAAATTTTACTGTTAACAACTTACATTCACGTATGTATGTGTATTTATGATTTAATAATCACCCAAACATATTCCCAAAGCCTAATAATTTCTGCTTTAGTTATTTTTCTTTACAAAAATCTCCTTCGTACATGACTTAGTACATCAACAATGGAGAAATATATTGTGTTCCAACCCACAATTCCTCGATTTAATTCACATGAAGAAAGCATTATTTGGATGCTACTGCTAGTGTTCCTGGCCCTCTTGTAGTACAGTAAGCATGTATATTGGCCAGTAGCTAGCCTTCTTGCATTAGATTTACAAGAATGATGACTTAGGTGATTAGATCTTTCCAAATAGAAATGATAGCAAGACCTGCAGTAGATTTCTAGCAAGTTGTTTGACAGCGTAACACAAACATTAATGTCTCCACAAGAATCTAAAAAATTCCTAGCGGTTTCCCACCCAGGGCGTGGTCCAGTGGTATGGGTGAGTTTGAGAGTGCACTGAAAATTCCTAATTTAAGTGGAGAGCCACGATGGTGAGATGTTGTGCTAATTCCTCAGGGTTGGGCAAGGGAGGGTGAAACCAAAGGACCCCCGCCTTCCTCATATACCAGCCATCAAAAAGAATTCCTATATATAGCAGTTGCTATATGCATAAAGATCAGGAGCTACATAGTATCAGTGCAGCTGTCTAATAAAGAACAGTAACTATAGGATATTAAATCCAAGGAACCAAATTAATTGTTATGAACTTTAGTTCAAAGCAACCCACTCAAGGCAACTTTCCCAAATCACATTATTGTGATAGTCTCATGGTAAATATACCGCGTAAAACTGATCAGAGTATATTGAAACGCGGATATTCTGCTAACTACAAATTAACAGAAAATTGCTATCCTAGTTAGCTTCATTGAATCTAGCATCAGGCACTTAAAACTTTATTATTGTACATTGAAATTAATTGTTTTTTATCTTCAAAACTTCCTTACTATAAAGGAGGTTGACTTGTTTAATGTTTCTTTTATGAGATATGGCATGAAAATGATGGGATTCGAACTCCCATCTTAATCATTAAACTAAGAAGTTGAAGACGAAATTGTTTAATGTTTAAATCACTTGAATTTTGACATTCCATAAATTCATATTAAATTTTAGACGCAAGTCTAGCCATAAATTAAGCTGAGTCTAACTTTTGTTATCCATTAAGTTGAGTCTAACTTTTGTTATCTATTTTTATTCGAAGTATACCCAATTATGCACAATTTTAATGCAATCGTTAGTGCATGCTACAATTAAAAAAAATAATTAATGCACGTTTCTTTCTGATTAAAGATTTAAATTCAAACCACCTCATCTTCAAATTATATATATACACTATGATCAATTGCTTATGGTCACAATTTCACTTTTAAAATATTCTTACAAACTAATTAACTAACATTATAGTTATAACATAAAAGTAAGACATTTAAGATGAAGACAAGAAAGTTTAAATAAGAAACTTTGAATTGTTAAGGAAAGCGAGCAAAAAATATTAGATTTTAATTGGATTATTATTTTAATTTAATTTCTAATTATATTCAATCACTTTGGGTTTTAAATTACTCTTAAATTGCTTACTTTTTAAATTAATTCAAGAAAATCAAGTTAATTCATTTTTATAGTAACATGCTTGGATTATATTTGTTATCTTTTCCATTAAATTAAATTTTCAAATGACAAAAATTATGTTATATTAGGTTTTTTACACCCGTTTTTGCATAGTTAATTTAAGTAGTATTAGAATTTATAAAATTTTCATAATTATATGATTTTATATTTTATCATCAATATCATATGTATTTCTCTTTTTCAATATTGTACTTAAATTTTAAATATAAATATGAAAATTCCAATAGCAAAAATGGATTAAATTATTCCCTTTGTCCTAACATTTTGAAAATAAATACTATTTTTATTGTTATTTTAGTTATTTGATGATGAAAAAAGTATTGTTTGTATCACGAATTTATTCTAGTTAAATTTTATTTATTTGATAAACGATGTATTCTATTTATCTAAAAAGAGAAGAATACACTCTTATTATTACAAATGGTACAAACTATATAATGATAAATACAAATGCAAAATTAAGTGTACAAAATGTTAGTGAAATCTTATATACTCATACCCTATACTGTTAATTTGAGTAATAAGATGCAATATGAATTTATACAATTTGTAATTGCACTAAAATTTATATTTCTTAAGAGACTTGTTTTTGAGGAGTTGAACTTAATAAAATTCATCCATACTAATCAGATTGCATTTGAATTCACTATAAAAACATTGTTATGACTAAAATTCTTTAAAGTTGATTTATATTAATTATATTTAAGTGGTTTTGCTTTGTTCAGATATAATCTAAATAGTATGTGTGCAACTTTTAATCAAATAATGTTTTATACAAAAAAACAAAAATACACAATCATAAAGAGAATAACAAGTTCTTAAGTTTTAATATAATTGCATATTAAAATTTATTCCAAAGAAAAGTGCATTACCCTTTACATAAAAATTGATCTTATGAATCGCATTGATGAATTTGTAATTCTAATACTAAAAAAGAAATATTACTAAATAATTAGTTAAAAAATAAATAAAATTTTTTTATTTTTAAGTATGAGACTGAACTTTATTAAATTTAGTAAAAAGTTTTAAAGTGAAAAAATAAATAGTACAAAGACCATTTATCATTATTTGTAAATAATAGAATCAAATAAAAATTATTGAATTTAATTATCCAATTAAAAAATAAAGAATAAATGTAAAACAATATAATTTTTCTTATAATTTTATGAATTATTAGATGATGAATTTTGAATATATAAAATTTTAATTAAAACTTTGTTACCACACATGAGAACTTCTTTAATATTTTAACTTTGTATAAAAATTCAACTGAATTTTTTCCATAAAATAAAATTTTTAAAATTTTAAGAGACAAACAAACTATATATACTTTTGAAAATAATATTTTTAATTAATGACTTTGTCAACAAATATATTTGTTAATGATCATAAAATTAATTGTATTATATATATAAAATAAATTTTAATAATTAATTGTGATAATTGGTTTTTTGAGTTTTCTTTGCCTTTTGTTTTCTTCAATTTAAAAGTAATATTTAACTATTAATTGTGTTTTCATAGCTTTATTTACCTTTTCATTTTCTTTAATTTTAAAAATATTATTTATTAATTAATTGTGTATCTTTGACTTTCTTTATTTTTTTTATTTCTTCATTTTTAAAAATAATATTTATCTATTAATTGTGATAATTAGTTGTGTCTTTTGTGTTTTATTATCTTTTATTTTTTACGTTATTCAAGATAATATTCACTTATTTAAAAATAGATTAATTGTGATCATTGATCATATTTTTTGGACTTTATTTACCTTATGATTTTTTTTATTTTAATAAACATAATATATATTTATTAATTGTGATAATTGATTTTGCTTCATTTTTATCTTTTGATTTTCACAATTTTAAAAAGATTTATTAAATTGATTATATAACACTTTCTTTGCCTTTTGGCTTTACTTTTTTGTTTTTTCAATAATATTTATCTATTCATTGTGATAATTTATTATTCATTATTTTTTTACTTTTTACTTTTGGATTTTGTTCAACTTTAAAAATTATATTTATCTATTAATTGTGATAATTGATTGTGTTTTTTGGGCTTTTTTTTTTTATTAGTTTTTTAAAAATTTTAAATATAGTATTCACTTATTTAAAATTTGGATTAACTATGATCATTGAATGTATTTTTTGGACTGTATTTGCCTTTTAATTTTTTTTCAATTTTAATAAAAATAATGTCTATTTATTAATTGTAATAATTTATTATTTATTATTTTGTTTTTCTTACCTTTTAATTTTTCATCATGTTAAAGAGATATATATTATATTAATTGTGGTTTTTTTTTTTTTTGGCCTTTTGGCTTTTAACAGACTTAAAAATATATAGTCATGTATGTGTGTATATATATATATATATATATATTTAAACTCTTTATTTATTTAATGAGATTTCAAATAATTTACATTAATATGCATCTAATAAATTCTATAACAAGAATAAAAAAAAAATACATAAACTTACTAATGGGTAGAGAGATATATTTACAATAATAGTCCTACAAATATAAATTACATTATAATAATTTATTTAATATATGCTTTTTAAAATTTTGTAGAGATATATTTAATTTTTTAATTTTAAATAATATATTAAAAAATGATCTTGTAACACATGAGTTAAAATATCCTACTAGAGTAATGAAAAACATTTATAATGTTAGAATATTATTAAAAGTATTCTTCTAAATTGCATATATTTTTATTTGAAATAAACCAAATTTTGTTTAAAAAATTTTAGTGGATGTCGAAAATTATCAATATTATAATTTAACTTCAAAATTGATAAATTTCTAAAAAAAATGAGGTACAAACAAATTTAAATATATATATATAAAAGAGATTTTAATAAATTAAATATACTTAAATAATGTGAAAAGGTAAGAAATAAATTATTCAATATTAATTATTAAATTTATCTATCTTTCAAAAGAAAAACAATCCTTTTAATAAATATATCAATCTTATGAGAAAGAAAAAGCCAATCTCTAAGAGGTAAAAAGGTTGTTTAGAGTACTTTTCACTCAATATTTTATTTTATTCTAAATAAAAATATCATATTTAAATAATGAAATTTGTGAATTTAGCATTAAATCTTTAGTGTTCATTTGACCTCAATTTTATTTACGAGGAAACTTTTCAACTTTTTTTTTTAGCTATACTTGTGATTTTTGTAAATGAAAATTTGTATAAAAATTTATAGTTCAAACCTGAACTTTAAGTCATGGATGTGAAAGAAAAAAATGTAAAAGAATAATCTTTTTGCTAATTAATAAAAATAAAAATTTCTTAGAAATGTAAGGTCTAGATAATGCTACGATTAAAAAAACTACTATCATTAATAAATTTGAGACATTTTTTGATAAAAATTAAATTGAGAAAAAATATACAAAATGTTAACAAATTTAGTCCTAGTTTCAGTTGTAGGTTTTATAAATTAGCATTAAATCCAAAAAATTTATCGAAATTCACATATATTTATAATATTAATATTTTTATGTGTCTTTTCTTTATATTGTTAAAGTAAGAATTCAAATGAAAGTTCTATTATTATAAGTTATAGCTTTAATTCTTGTTTTCAATTATGATTGCGAATGAAAAAAAAAGTATTTAAGGTATTGTTTTGAAAATAAATAAATAAATTTAATTAATCATCAGAATTCTAAAATTAAAATTAAACCTTTAGAATCCAATATGAGTTTATATATAATATAATATAATATAAACATTATCCACTTTCTGTTTTACTATAGAAGTTTTTATTATATAAATCATCATTCTAACCTATATTTTAATTAAACAATAGGTGTATAAGAAGCAAAATAAAGATATTTATTAATCAAGTTAAAATGTTATCTTATGAATAGTAAATTACAAAGAATATGAGAAATAAATAAATTTATTACGATTTTTATAGTATTTATCAATATTTATCAATATTATATTAAAGTCCTAACTTCCATTCAAATTCATACAACATTTTTTCAAATAATTTTTATGTGTGTTTGATCTTTTTAGAAGAAAAAATAATACAAAAATTCTATTATTAAATCTTTGAAACTCATATTTTAAATAGCTATTGTAGAAGAAAATAAATATATATATTTTTATTAATCAAGTTAAGTTATTATTTTGATAAAAAATATTAAATTTCAAAATGGTAAAATAAATAAATTCAGTCATAAAATTTATAAACCCTATATGTATTTAATATTCACATTTCCACTTTTCTTTTGTGAATGTTTATACCTTTTAAAAGAAAAATCTATGAAAAGATTGTATTATTATAATTAAATTATTACCATTCAATACTCTTAGTTTAACAAAAGGTGTATAGTGAAATGAAGTAAAAGCAACATAAATATTTTAATTAAATATTTTGGTATAATTTTCTTTTATCTAATAAAGCTCATCTCTTTGATTCTGCTTAACTCAAAACTTACAAAATAAATATGTTAAGTCTAATTGCTAATTAGGAAAAAAGAAAAAAGTTTTAATTTTTAGAATATTCCTAGATACTTCAATTAAGTATTCTATTTTACTTGAAAATTGTTAATTTATTATTATAATTATAATAATAATAATTTAATCTAATGTCGATGGCAAAAAAATATTTAATTTTTTTATTAGTAATAATTCAATGTAAAAAATTCTCAAGAAATAGATAAAAAACTTGAAAGTAATATAGATTTTTAAATATTCATAATCTCAAATTACAAAAAAGACTAATTTTTTTTTTGTCTCTTGAAATTATAGCACGATAAATAATCGAATAAGTATAAAAAATTTTTATTTACTCAACACAAATAAAATAAATAAAAATTTTTAATTGTTTTACCATTTCATTTGTAAAAATGATTTGATTGTTGATAGAGTTTTTTGAAAGAGAAAAATATCAATAAAATATAAATTATAATTTTAAATTTAAGATTAAAGAGTTAAAATATTAAATATATTGAAAATAGTTATTCACAAACTATATAAATTTATACCATGAATGTAATTACAAGTGTAAAATTTCATTTTTAAATACTAAAGATTTAAAGAAAAATATTTTCATTTTAAAATGCATTTATTTCACAAAACTTATTAATTTTGTAATTTTGTTTTACATGATATATTATAAAATTATAAGGATTATATTGTTATTTTAGTCATATTATAATTAGTTTAATTAGTTTTATCCTTGTAAACCTTTATTTTATCAGTTTAACTAATTTAAGAAATTTAAAAATAAAAGAGAAAATGACTTATTAGAAAGACGAATAATGCTTTTTTATTGAAAAAAATACATTAATCTCGAGTTTTTTTTTTTTTTTTAAATCTATGTTGCTACCTTAACATAAAAATAAAATTATAATCACACAGAGAAAACATTAAAAGTCAAAAGAAATCTTCTAAAAAAATTATAAATTTGTTAACAATATAAATGAATATAACAATATTAAATATCTATATTTTATAGTTTTATTATCACATGAAAATTATGGAAAGAAGGAAATCAATTAATAGATTAAGAGAAAAAAAAAGAGAAAAATATGGGATAACAAAATGAATCAAAATCCTATCGAAACATTGAAACTTGATTATCACTTTTCATTGTTAATAAACTCATACATTGTCAAAATTTTAAAATTCTTGTAAAAATATAAAATACAATGAAAAATATAGAAAAAGAAGTAAATTTTATGTTAAATTCCCTAAAAATAAAATAGAAATAAAATATCAATTCATACTTTCAAAATAAAATGAAAAATTATGATACAATTGATAAATGAAACCTTTCAATTCTTATTACAATAATTTATTTATCACTTAAAAAAATTCAAAAGCCATAATCAAAAATATGTTCTAAACATGTCTCAAATAATAAATAGATATATTTGAACAAAAAAAAAATCGATCATGAATCATATAAAAAAATAAAAAATTATAAAAACACAAAAGTAAATAGGATGCTTTAAATCTCATGATTAGTAACATGCTATATACCAAAAATCTAAAAAATAAAATATATAAAAGATTGAAAGAATTTATATAATCCAAAAAAAAAAAGTCATAAATAAACAATATAAAAACAATATTCATGCTTATAATTTAATTAAAAATAAAAAAATAAATTAAAGTTAAAAAAATAACATGACAAAAATAAAGAAAAAAGCACATATTTCCTTTTATCAATCAACATCATTTTTGTAAAAAGATGTTGTTTAGTCTTAAAATTATAAATATCTCACAATCGGTAAATACAAATTTTAATCATCCAATCATCTTTTTAAGAGATAACTATCAATTGTGGTATATTTTAATTTGTTAATAGCCAAGTTTAAATTGCAAAAAAAAAAAAAGTAAAAAATTTATAAGAATACAAATGATAAAAAAATATATCAATTGGCTAAGAAACAAACTTAAAATGAAAAAGAAATCATAAATCATGATTAAAAATTGATAAAAATAAAAACATAATAATAAACAAACCTCATGATTAGTAATAGTTAATAGTTAAGTTTAAACTATAAAAAAAGGTAAAAAAGTAAAAAATTATAAGAAAAATAAAATACTAAAAAATACATCAATTGACTAATAAACAAACATAAAATGTAAAAAAAATCATAGATCAGGATTAAAAAATTAAAAAATTATCAAAATGAAACACAATAAAAAACAAAATTTCATAATTAGTAATATGATAAATAAGAATTGAGAAAACAAGTGTAATGAGACACATATAATTTCTAATCCTTAAAAGAGATGGCAAACCATAAGTTATAAGAAAATCAAAAGTAAAAAATATAAATGTTATAAAACCAAAGATTTGATCAATAAATTTTAATAGATAATGGTTTTAAAGAAAATGAATACAAGAAGATCAAAAGTCAATAATCCAAGTAATATGACAAATAAGAATTGGAAGAAAAAAGTGTAAAAAAATCATGAAAGAAACTCATATAACTCTTGCCCTTAAAAGAGATAAAAAAATCATAAATTACAAGAAAATCAAAAGTAAAAAATATAATTGTTACAAAATCATAGGTTTGATCAATAAATTCTAACAAATAATGATTTTAAATAAAATGAATACAAGAAAATCATAAGTTAATAATCAAAATAATATGAAAAATAATAATTGAAAGAAAAAAGTATAATAAAGGCATAAAAAAGGTACTCATACAAATCTTACTCTTAAAACTGATAGAAGATCTTAATTCATAAGAAAATCAAAAGTAAAAAATATAAATATCACAAAACTAAAGGGTTGATCAATACATTTTAAAATTAATGATTTTTAAAAAATAAATACAAAAAAATCAAAAATTAATAATCCAAATAAATATTAGACAATTAAAAGTTGATTGTATTTTATATACTAAAATTAAAATGTATAAATTTAAAATTTATGCAAAAAAAAATTTGGCATTTATTATAAAATATTTAGTTATATATATATATAATGAATATTCAATTTAGTTCTAAACGGTTTTCAAAATTGAGTTGACTCAAGTTATTTTGCAAATTTCAATTTATAAATTAATCACATGTGGCAGACATGCAAGAAAACTAGTATAGAAGAAAAAAATTGATATTCACACCAACAAATTTATACAAACTTCCAAATAACCTGGCCTAACTGTCTCAGCATAAATTAGCAGCAGTTTCTAGCTTTTCCCTTTGATCTTTTCAGGAAAAAGGCTTTGGTAATAATACAACCTGGAATGATGAGTACAATCCAATATTTGTTGGGCCTAAAGCAATAAACATAACAATGTAAAAGTAATATATCGCAATAAACCTACGGTAATAGACAATAATCAATAATCAACAACGCAGAAAAAGTAAAATACATTAAGATTTACGTGAAAACCCTCTAGTGTAGAGGAAAAAAGTACAGACCACCAGAAAAATCTCTATTATCAAATAATGGATATAAAAAATTCTTCTCTAGTTAAAACTACAGCTAATCAACAACTAGAGAGAGACAATTGGAAAAATTTCACCAAATAGGTGACTCAATAAATACACATTGGATTTGTTCATAAAGAGCTTCAAACCTGATTTTCACTGTCCAGAATGTAAACTCTGAATCATAAACCTACTGATAAAATTTTAACTCAATCAGATCACGGATCGACTTCTGTTCAGCCAACTATTCCTTTTTCCTTTTCTCTATTTTGTTTTGGCTTTTTTTCTTTCTTTTCTTGGTTTGTGACACCATCTTAAAATAGTTTCACCTCTTTTTATTAAGTAGCTAGAGCTCTATATAAAAAAAAAGACCAAGACCCATGGCCTTTGATTTGTCCAAAACCAATTACATTGGCTTAGACCCAATTTTTCTAACAATCTCCCCCTCCAGCCTCATTAGGAGGAGATTCATTACCATAATAGTTTCATTTGAAACTTATCTTAGCCAAGGAACTCATTATGATCAAGTTATAGTAGAGCTCAAGCTTTTTCTTAAAAAGTATCTTAGTCAACATATCTGTTATATTCTCATTAGTATGGACTTTCTTCAACAGCATCTGCTGTTCCTCAATCACTAAACATAACTAGTGATATCTAACATCAATGTACTTTATTCTAGCATGGTACATGGTATTCTTACTCAAATTAAAGCACTCTGACTATTACAAAACACCATATGCTCTTTTTGATTCAACCCTAATTTAAGAAAAAAATGTTTCATCCAAAACATTTATTTATCTACTTCAGTTACTATAATATACTCAACATTTGTAGTTGACAAAGTAACACACTTCTGTAACTTAGACTACTAAGACACAACTCTTCTTGTAAAAGTGAACAAATACCCTGAAGTAGATTTTCTATCATCAAGATCACCTATCATGTGAGCATTAGTAAATCTTTCTAGAATTGGTTATGAAACTACATAATTCAAACACATTTTTGAAATGCCCCTCAAATATCTGAAAATTCATTTCACTATTTCCTAGTGAACCTTTCTCGGATTAGAAAAAAATCTGCTCACTATAATAATAACATAAGCAATGTTATGCCATGTACAAACCAAAAGATATATTAAAGAACCGACTGTAGAAAAATAACGAATACTAGACATAGCTAGTTGTTCTTTCTTAAACACCGATAAGATTTCTTACTCAAATGAAAATGGTTGGTAAGTGGACTACTAACTGATTTAGCATGTTATATGTTGAATCTACTAAGCACCCATTCAACATACTTTTCTTGTGACAACCATAGCTTTCTCACTCTTTTATCTCGGATAATGTCCATATTGAGAATCTACTTTGCTGGACCTAAATCTTTCATGTCAAAATACTTAGATAATTATTCTTTCAACCTGCAAATCATACTAACATCTTGTCCCACAATCAACATATCATCAACATATAATACATATAATAAGAGAATAATGAAGTTACCTTTAGAAAATTTTTTGACATACACACAAGGATCCGTTATTATTCTTTTATAGCTATGGTTCACCATAAAAGAATCAAACTTTTTGTACTACTGTCGCGGAGCTTGTTTCAAGCCATACAAGCTTTTCTTCAGTTTGCAGACTAAGTGCTCTTTTTCTTTCACTTCAAAAACCTTAGACTGATTCATATAAATGTCTTCTTGCAAGTTACCATGCAAGAATGCAATCTTGATATCAAATTGCTCAAGCTTAAGATTCAAACTAGCTGTTAATCCTAGTACCACTCAAATGGAACTCATCTTTACAATTGGAGAGAAGATATCATCAAAATCAATGTTGATTTCTGAGCAAAACATTTCACTACCAATCAAGCTTTGTACCTTATTGGTTTGTCGCCATCCTTTTTTAACTTAAACACCCATTTATTTTTCAATGACCTTTTTCTTATTGAAAGTTTAACAATATCATAAGTGTCATTTTTTTACAATGACTCCATCTATTTTTTCATTGCTTTTAATCAGTGCTTTTTATCCAGAGTGACCTGTACATCTTGAAAGCTTTCTGGCTCCCTCTTATTGGTAACTAAAATAAAATATGAACTTGGATACATGGTAAATGGCCTGTGTTCTCTAGTAAATCTCTTAGGTTGAGACTCTACATCACCTAATGCCGAAGGTAGCTCCCCCTACTTAACACTCTTAGGTAGAGAAGATTGCTTCCCTCATTCAAAACTAAATACATTTAGCTTATCACTAATTGTGGCTGGCTTATTCATATCTCTAAGTTTTATTTTTTGCTCATTTTCACCATCTGTGACTTTTTTCTATGGAACCCCTATCGATGTTAAAACATCACACTTAATAGTAACCCGTGTAGTCTTCTTATTTTTTTAAGTTTTGCTATGATTTTTTTTATGGAAAACCATATCTCTGCTTCTGACTGTCTTTTTCTTCACTGGATCCTATACCCTGTAGTCAAATTCTTCATCATCATATATTATAAACACATATTGTGTGATTTTATTGTCAAGCTTTGACTTCTGCTCTTTTGACAAATGCATGAATGCTTTACACCTAAAAACTTTCAAATAAGAGTATGAAGCATCTTTCTCTGTCCATACTCTTTCTGGAATGTCAAAGTTCAAAAGAACTGATGGTGATCTATTAAGCAAATAACAAGCTGCGTTGACTGCTTCACCCCAAAATGACTTTGATAATTTTACTATCCTTAACATACATCTGACTTTTTTCACAATAGTACAATTCATCCTTTCAGTTACATCATTATGTTATAGTGTTTCAGGCTCTGTCACCTCATACCTGATCTCATGCTTTGAACTACTTTTCAAAGTCTTTGGATGTGTATTTTCCATCATTATTAGTTCGAATACACTTCAAGGGTAACCTTGTCATCTTTTTCACCATGACATGAAATTTTTAAAAATACTGCAATACCTGACTTTTATTTTTCAACATATACATCCAAGTCTTATATGAAGCATCATCAATAAAAGCAATAAAATATCTACTACTACCTAATGACTTAACCTCAATGGTACCACATGTGTTAGAATAAATTAATTTCAATCTATTTTTTTCTTTGAAAACTCTTAAAAAAAAACTCTACGATGCTTACCAAACAAACAATGATCATATAAATCAAGAAACATACATTTGGTCAAGGGAATGAGAGATTGCCTTGCCAAAACCTATAACCTTTTCTCACTCATGTGTGCTAGCCTCTTGTGCTATAATTTTGTCGAAGCATCATCTTCAATGGTATTTATCTGGTTGCTATTCAATTGCATCCATATCTTATACATTGTGCAGCATAGTTTTGCCCTTACAACTACCATAGATCCTCTGAAAAGCTTCTATTGCCCTTTTTTTGTCGACTCTCATATCCCTCCTTATCAAGGACTTTAATGGCAAGCAAGTTTATTCTCATATCCAAAATGTATTTGAATCCCTTAAAGTTAACATATAGCCTATACTAATTTGTACAACAATATCACCAATCCCAATAATTTATGACACACTTTTGTTTCCTATATCGATGCAACCAAAGTCTCCTACTTTGTAAGTTGTAAATAACTCTCTCTTAGGAACACAATGATATGTCATTCCATCCATTCAATGCCAGGATCACCAACATGATTCCAATCATCATGTATACAAATCAAAATAACTAAATCACTATCTGAATTCATTGCTACAACATTGCCATCATCTAAACTCTTGCCTTTCTCATCTTTTCGTTCTTGCTTTAAGATTTTATAATGTTGTTTTATATGACTTGCTTTACCATAATGAAAACAGTTCACTTTATCTTTGGACTTGGATCTATGTTTAGACTTACTACAGTCTTTTGAGTTTTGACCTCCATCGATGTTTTTGCCCTTATTTTCTGTGACCAAAGCTTGATTACTAGGATTTATATCTTTTCGCCTTGCTTCTTCATTAAGTATATTGTCCTTTACCATTTTCAATATCACCTTGTAATCAAGACCTGAATTAAGAACAATCACAATTAAAGTATTTCAGCTGTTTGGCAATAAACCTAAAAGAAATAATGCCTTCATTTCATCATCTATCTTAAGCTCCATAGTAGTAATTTGATTAAATATGTCTTGAAAATCACTCAAGTGTTCTGTAATTGATCGTCCATCCCTGTACTGTAAAGTTGTAAGCTTTTTAACAAGTATAACTTTATTCATACCTATTTTTCTCTCATACAATGCTATCAATTTTTCTCAAATAATATGGGCATCTGCCTCCTGCGCTACATAATAGAACACGCTGATATCAACTCATTTTCTTATTGTAGCCAACATCTTTCTGCCTCACTTCTTTCAGTTTTCATCTTTCATATTTGCTAGTTTAGTCAATCACCCAATACCGACTCATACAAATCTTTGTAATATAAATGATCTTTCATCATAGGCTTCCAAATTGAATAATTTGATACTGTCAATTTTATCACAGAACCTGTATCACCCTCCATGATTTCAAATAGAATTTACTTATATCTTGGTCTGCTTCTGTATTGATGTCTCAAAATAACCTTCGCTCTGATATCATTTGTTGGGCCTAAAGTAATAAACACAACAATGCAGAAGTAATATATTGCAATAAACCCATAGTAATAGACAATAATCAACAATGCAGGAAAAATAAAGCACAGCAAGATTTAAATGGAAAACCTTCCAGTGTAGAGGAAAAAACCACGGACCACCAGAGAAATCTCTACTATCAAATAATGGATATATAAAATTATTCCCTAGCTAAAACTAGATCTAATCAACAACTAGAGAAAGACAATTAGAGAAATCTCACTAAATAAGTGACTCAACAAATACACCTTGGATTTGTTTTTAGAGAGCTTCAAACCCGATCTTCACTGTTCATAATGTAAAACTCTGAATCATAAACCTGTTGACAAAATTTTAGCTCAATCGGATCACAGATCAACTTTCATTCAACTAACTCTCCCTTCTTTCTTTTCTCTCTATTTTTCTAGTTTTTTTTATTTTTTTCTTGGTTTGCGGCACTACCTTAAAATAGCTCCACCTCTTTTTATTAAGTAACTAGGGTTCTGTGTAAAAAAAAAAAAAAAACCAAGACCCATGACCTTTGATTGGTTCAAAAACAATTACATGAGACTGAACTTCATTTTTCTAACAATATTGACTTTATGCATGAATGCATAAATTAAATATCCAACTTTCAATTTGCAAAGGATCATACCCCTATTGGGACGCAGTTCCTTGTACTATGTTCAATGGATCCGACACCTACTAATATCATGTGTTCATGAGTGAAAAAGAATTTATTGGAATTTGGAAGGCTTATAGGAAAACTGAAACAAGTTCTTGAAAATTAAAGACTGATAGACACAGAATTTGAGACCATGTAATCGTTTGATCCACAAAAGGCAAAACCATCAGCCAGTTATGTGTCTTTTGTGGTGATCAAATCCCACTATTAGGTCACAGGATTGTTACCCCATCCGTTAGCTGAAACTACTTTCTTGATTTTTTTCTTCTTTTCAAAATGTAATCTTATCAGGTTCATTGTATGGTAAATGATGTTATAAAAGAGGAGCATTGCAACCAATCATTTGGGATAAGTCACTGTCATGTGCTTGGAATTTTAGCTTCCTTCAAAGCTACTGCCTGATCACCTGTGATCACCATAAGAATTAACTACCAATTATAGTTCTCTCTAGTCTCTTGTTCTTTGTACCGGTGCTGTTATTGTAAAAATTGGTTGTATCTAATTGTAGCAATCAGCTGTTAATGTGCTAAGAAATAAGTCAACAAATTTAGCCTGATCTTACTCTATTAAGGCCATTTCGGCATTTATGGGAACATGGGTGCTACAGAAGAACAATGTTACCATAATGAAGGGAAACAAACCTTGTATATTGCATATAGAATGGCATCATCAAAACATTTTTGGACATTAATTGGAGGCTATATATGTCTTTGAGCATTGAAACACCAGTCCTAATCTTGCTATGAGTCCCAATTCGAGGTCATGGACAAGTGGCTCGAACGTCGGATCTTGATGTTTAACTATATTTTCTTATCCATAACTGTTAGTAATTGCATATAAATTGGCTAAACACTCGTATATAATGATTGACACCAAAATCATGCTTATTGACCAAAATTTATAAGCTTTATAGCAAAACAATTTATAGTGATTATGACTATAACAGAATGTTGAGAGTTTACGGAGAAATGGGATGTAATAGCTTTGTTGTATTCTCTTAAATTTAGGATTAATCTTATCTACTCAAGTTTGCAGAATTTCTATCTACTGGCCTTTATGTTGCCCACCATGGATCAATTAAACTTCTTTGAGAATAACATATTTGCTGCACCAAAATGTTTTCTAGCTAGCTTGTATTTACTGAAGGTTTCAGGTTTAATATATCTTTCTGTAGACACCCAATTGGGTCCAGGCCCAAATCAATTGGGCCTGGCCCAAATAGGTAAGGCCCAATTGAATTTTTTATCCTGTATTTTTTCTTTCTTTTTTCTTTTGTATATCTGTATTTATTTATTTTTATTTAGAATAGATTTATATGTATATATTTATATATTTATTATTATTATTTATTTATTTTGTAATATATTTTTGGGTTTATCTTCTTTTATTTTTTAAATTATCTGTTAATTTTATCTGATTCTTTTTTATTATCTGATTATTTTTTTTTCTTTTTTATCCTATCTTTTCTAATTATCTATTTTTTTTATTTGATTTTGGAGGGATGGGATTGAAAGTTGAAAAATCCCATTGTGAATGGGAATTCAATCAGAAGAGTCCAGATTGGACTCAAAGATTGAATTCCCGTCCAAAGAGGAATTGGGATTGATCAGAAACTCCTGATCAATCCCTATATAAAGGACCCCTGGAATAGATTGCAGAACAGGAAAAACAATAAGCAAAGCTACTGATTTGAGAGAAAAGGAGGCGTATAGGAAACTAAGAAAAGTTTAGGAGTGTTCTGGGAGTGAGAAAAAATTTTTAGAAATTTTTGGCGAAAAAATTTTCTGGAAATTTCTGGGAAATTTTTAGATTCCGACGAATTTTTCGGCAAGGGTTGAATTTTTCGACAAGAATTCCGACCAAATTTAAAGTTTTCGATGACTTGCCCAGTTTTCGGTGAAGAATCCCAGAAACCGGTGATCTTTCGACAACTTTCGGTGAACTTCCGATGAAATTTTCCAGATTCCGACGATAATTTCTAGAATCCGACGAAATCTCCACCGGAGTTCTTCAGCCCTTAGAGAGAAGGGAGAGAAAAAGGAAAGAAGAGAGAGAGAGGAGAGGGGTGTTCTGTCGAAAAACAAAGGGGACTGCCTTTTATACCCTTTCAAAACGACGTCGTTTTGGCTTTAAGTTAATCAGAGGATCCGCGCGTTTTGTCGAAATTCCGACCCGACCCGAGCGTCGACTCGCTTCTTGACCCCCGCGTGCCAGCCCCCCTCCGAGCCGAGCCGAACCCAGCCAAGCTGCCAAGCCGCTCCCCCCGAGCCGTTTCCCTGCCTTGAACCGAGCCGATAGCCGAGCCGCTCCAGGTTTTTTTTTTTAATTAATTTATTTATTTATTAGATTAGGTTTATTTAATATTCTTTTTATCTTTATTTTATTTTTATTTTTGTTTTACTTTTCTTTATTTATTTTTATTTTTATTTATTTTTTTATTATTCTATTTTTTTTAAATAAAAATAAAAAATTCCAAAAAAAATATTTTTAGGGAAAAGTTGAAAGTATCAATTTTCCTTAAAAATAAATTTCAAAAAGGGTTCTTGAGGAAAAGTTGAAAGTATCAATTTTCCTTAGAAATAAATTTTTAAAAAAAGGATTTTTGAGGAAAAGTTGAAAGTATCAATTTTCCTTGAAAATCGAAATTTTTAAAAAATATTTTTGGGGAAAAGTTGAAAGTATCAATTTTTCATACACAAAAAAAATCATTCTTTCATTCCTTTCTATTTTGATTTTTTATTTTGATTTTTCTTTGACTAATTCGACGACGGAGCCTCTGCAAGTGAAACAATAGTTTTTCTTGCATACTCTTGAGGTGAGGGAATTTTTTCAATTTTCTGCTAAAAGTATTAGAGTCAATTGAGAATAATTTTTAATAATTAATTACTTAGTAAAATTTTAAGGCTCATTGGATAACATAAATTTCAGCTGGTACCAGGCGTTGTGAGGGTGCTATAACCTTCCTCACACGTAACCGAACTCCCGAACCCTGTTCTGGTTAGCAGACCTGAACCTATTCTTTTAGGGACCCTTAAACTTAGGTGTTCCCTGAAAGGACAGATTCTTTAGGTGGCCAATCGCACCTAGATAAAAAAAGATTGGTGGTGACTCCCTAAAAGTCAATGTCTAGCGATAGATCCCCGGATCTAGACATTATGACAGCTTGGTGACTCCGCTTGGGACTTTGAGAGTCAGGCCAGTAAATAATTTATGTTATCCAAAAGCCTAATAAAATTGAACCTTTCTGTATATATGTGTTATTATTCATTCATGTTTATTTGCTTTGTTAATTATGTCATTCATGTGCATGTGCATAACATGAGCTCTACACCCGAGCTCCGTCCCTCTAGGAGGGAGTAAAGTACCTATTTCTTTCGTGAGGTCTAATGCCTCCGCAGTGGCTAGCGAAATACTCCCACTCAAATTGAACCTTTTCCGCTTGTAGCCTGTAATGGGTGAGGATTAGGGTGCCTTATTAGTCTGTGATGGACAGGGATGTAAGGAGCAATTTGAGGACCTTTAGACTCTGACCTTAAAACTGTATGTAGTGAACTTTAAGAGTGCCTACACGTAGGATAGAGCTCTTTCTACCCAATGATAGATATACCCTAAAATTAGGACACAAAAAGGGTGTTTATCTAATCATTTTGATTGCTTAACTTTGTGTATTATTTTTATCATATGTAACATTATGCATCAACATCACTTACATTTCATCCACGGAACTAACTATGTTGTTTGTCTGATTGTATGCATCTGTATTCTTTTCATGATCATGTTTCAACACAATCATTTGCATTCATTTCATACTAGATTTCATTCAAAAAATGTACATTTCATTTGTGTATCAAAGCATCATACATAAGGCACAGCATAATATTTCTAATCATAAGTATGGTACTCAAGGTCCGAGGATAACTCCATCTAGCGAAAACCCTGCTCATCCATACAACACAAGATCCAGAGCAAGGCAAATGGAAGAAAAAAGTTCTCATAGATTTGAAAAGCTAGAAAAAGCACAAGAGAAGATTGAAAGTGAGCTAAGCAAGATTCTAGAAGCTCTTAATAACATAAATAAAGGAAAAGAAGTTGAAAAAAGTACAAGCCAGCAAGTTCCCCTATTATAAGAAGTGGTTGACCCTCTGTACCCTCCAGGTTTTGGTCCACTTTAAACTCATTCTGCTCAAGAGGTCCCGCCACAACATTTCGCATATCCAACATATCCCGGAATGCCATCAGCTTTCAACTCAGGGTAGTATAATAGCTATATAAATCCTATCTTCACTGAAAAGGCAGCAGAACCAATTCCTGATCTAGATGATTTAAAAGAAAAGGATAAGGAAAAGATAAGAGTGGAAGCTGAAGAAAGTTCCAAGATTAGCATGCTAGAGCAAAGGCTAAGGGCTGTGGAAGGATTTAGTTTTTATGGGTCAGTTGATGCTGCTGGGCTCTGCTTGGTTCCTGATGTGGTTATCCCTCATAAGTTTAAAGTATCAAAATTTAAAAAATATGACGGTACAAAGTGCCCCAAAACCCACATCACCATGTATTGCAGGAAGATGGCAGCTCATGCAAATGATGAAAAACTCTTGATGCATGTTTTTCAGGACAGTCTTACTGGCTCTGCGGCCAGATGGTATGTTCAGTTGGATAGGACTCGCATTCACTCTTGGAGCGATATGGCACATGACTTCATCGGTTAGTATCGACATATTATCGATTTGGCCCCAGATCGTTTGTCTTTGCAGAATCTGGAGAAAAAGTCAAACGAGTCTTTCAAAGAGTATGCCCAAAGATAGAGAGATATAGCTTCATAAGTACAACCTCCACTGACAGAGAAAGAGATCACAGTGCTGTTTGTTAGCACTTTAAAACCTCTCTATTATGAAAAGATGATAAGAAATGCAACAAAAAATTTTACTGACATGGTAATCTCTGGAGAAATTATTGAAAGTGCCATAAAAAATGGCAAGTTGAGAGGAGGAGAAACCAAGAAGACATCAGAAAAGAAAGAAGCTGAAGCTCAAGCTGTGAGCTTTGATAGACAACAATTCAGGGGTTATCAACCCTATCCATCCCAAGGTTACTCTCCATACTATTTTGCTGTGAATAATGCCTCATCCTACCCATACCAGCTAGCTTCACAACCACTTTATTTTAGCCCTCAAGATCTTACATATAGCTTTAACATTCAAGCTCCTGTAAGAACCCAAATTCGCCCTACTAACCCAGCAAGTGGCTCACGAGAACAACGAACTGCTCGAGAAAAACCTGTATTTGATCCAATTCCTATGACTTATACAGAGTTATATCGAGAACTCTATAATAGCCACTTGATTGCCCCCAGCCATGTGGAGCCGCTTAAACCACCCTACTCAAAGTGGTATGATCCTACGCCCACTGCGACTATCACTATGGAATTACGGGCCATTCTACTGAAAATTGCACTGCTTTAAAGTATAAGGTGCAACGGTTGATCAATGATGGAATGGTAAGTTTTGATCAAGGAAAAGCAATAACATCTAATGTTAGCGCTTTGAATGAAAGTCAAGAACAGAAAGGGTCCGAAGAATCACAATGAATTGAGGGGCAAGATGTCAATAGAGATTCTTCACATGATCGCATAGGGGGACAATTTTAAAAAATGGAGATAAGGCTGGTTGAAGGTTTCTTAGGATTTCTTTTCGAGTGATTGTTCGATTTCTTTTTGCAATGTGACTTCGCTTGTTATCATTTTAATAAAGGCAAGTCAATGCATTTCATTACATTTTTCTCTTTCACTTGACCATTATTCCATGCCCTGTTACCTTCCATAACTTCACATTCCCATTCTTAAATTTCAGATAATGAATATTTAGACAATGATAACAATAATTCTGGGATTTAATTTTGAGAACTCATCCATGTTAATGTGAGGAGATGATTTGAGCAAAAAGTAAGCTGTTACTGAAGGTGAAATAGATATGTCTTAAAGGTGTGCAATCTTTTATACAAGTTCATGAGCTTTGTTTAATAGATGATGTTCAAGAAAGGTATTCACAATTGAGATGAAAAATGACCATTTTTTTTTACCATTTGAAAAACCATTTATTGTTACCCCTTTGAGCTTATCATTTTTTTTGAAGAACCCCAACCAAGGATCACCCTCTACACTGGAGGGTAAATTTTGAAAAAAAAAAAGAAAAAAAAAACACCACAAAAGGTCTCAAAAATAGAAAGAGAAAGAAAAGCAAAAGAAAAATAAATGCCACACATGATTTGGGGTAAAGTAATGAGAATCCTTTGTGTGAAGAAAGAAAAATAGTGAAACGATGTGGGGGAAAAATGCCAAGTTGTATCAAATGATCCTTTGGTTTTGAACCTTTTTAATACATGTTTTGAGCCTATTATATCCTTTTTTATGACCCTTCACCTTGGCCTACATTACAACCTTGAAAAGTTCATTTGGATCAAATGTGAATACTCAACTTGAATGATCATAGGTTGAGCAAAGACATGCTCATGATGAAGCAATGGAATCATGCTACATGAAAGATATCAACAATGGATGAAAAATGAGAAAAGAGAAAAAAGAAAAAGAAGAAAAAAAAAAGGGGGGGAAAATGAGAAAATGAAAAAATAAAAAAGGAGATTCAAATTGAAAACCTGAAAGGGTGATTTTGGTAGCAAAAAAAAAAAAAGATCCAGGTCAAATGGCTCACATGAATGGAAGATCAAAGACATCTGAAGATCCCTCAAAGACTGGGACAGAGTTCGCCAAGCTCAAGATGACTTCAACAGTAAATGGAATGAGGGGTGATTTCGGTAGCAAAAAAAAAAAAATCCAGGTCAAATGGCTCACATGAATGAAAGATCAAAGACATCTGAAGATTCCTCAAAGACTGGGGCAGAGTTCGCCAAGCTCAAGATGACTTCAACAGTAAATGGAATGAGTTTTTGAAAAAGAATCCTAGATTAATGTTGAGAATTGTCTGAATATTCATCATTTGGACATACCATCCATCCCAATGACATATATCCAATTTATGTCCTTTCTCATTTGTTTTATACCAAAATAGATCTTCAGTGATAATTCACCTTATGTTCTCTTATTATTTCACCCCTAAGTGAATTGAGAAAATGCTTGATTGCATTGTATTTATCAAGATTTGAAATGATAATGAATGAATGAATATGTGTTTAAGTGAATCTTACATTCATTTGAAAAGAAATCTAAGATGATGGTGGTAACATAATGAAGAAATGGTAGGAACCTAAAAGAGATGATTTGAAAAGGTATATGATATAATGGGGCAAATCTTGAAAAGTGATGAATTGATCGATATGACTTGCAAGTTATGATTGAATGATGAAGACAATCAGTAGACAGAGTTTGTTTTGGAATGGTTAATACTGGGACATCTATGAGTAATGACCCAGTGATGATGGATGAAACTTGTTTTGAAATTTGTTAGTGCTGAAAAATTCATTGAATGATGGTCAAGTGATGATCGATTGATGAAGCTTATTCCAAAGTATCGAGAAACTGAACAAAGAAGAATGTGAGTGGAAAAGACAATTGAAAGCTACACTGGTTCGATCATAGAAGAGCAGTGTAATTGGATCTCTGAAGAATCAAAGGGCTTGATGCCTAAAAAAGAGCTTGAGAAACTTGAGTACCATACATTGAACAGGAATTAATTGGCCAACATTTGCATAGCATGCATTGAAATTCATATGCATTTGCATAGCATACACTACTTTCAAGAAAGTATAGTGTATAAATCCAAGAAGCAAGGGTGTTCCAACATCCCACATGGAAAGACAGATATAAAGATATTTTGCAAAATTGAGAAAGAAAAAGCTTGTCAAGTAAGTTCCTAATCCTTGAAATAGGATGTCTTTTGGTATCAGGATTGATTTATAAGACCTTTGGGGCATAATCTCCTGAAATTCCTCCAAACACAACTTTCAACTCCTGTGGACATGATTGTCGAGGAGCAATTTACTTTTCCAAAGTCGTGGTACCTCTGTTTAGAGGAGCAATTTACTTTTTCAAAGTCGTGGTGCCTCTGTTTAGAGGAGCAATTTACTTTTCCAAAGTCGTGATGCCTCTGTTTAGAGGAGCAATTTAATTTTACAAAGTCGTGGTGCCTCTGTTTAGAGGAGCAATTTATTTTTCAAAGTCGTGGTGCCTCTGTTTAGAGGAGCAATTTACTTTTCAAAGTCGTTGAGCCTTCGTTTAGAGGAGCTTTGGTAAAAAAAAAAAAAAACAAAAAAACAAAAAAACATAAAAAAAACATAAAAAAAACATAAAAAAATACAAAAAAAAAAAAAGACAATGTTGAGTTGAGTCTGGATTGGGTGTCTACGTCTTTGCGCAATTTCTGTTTTACAGAAAATGTGCAAAGAGGGGCAGCTGTAGACACCCAATTGGGTCCAGGCCCAAATCAATTGGGCCTGGCCCAAATGGGTAAGGCCCAATTGAATTTTTTATCCTGTATTTTTTTTTTCTTTTTTTTTGTATATCTGTATTTATTTATTTTTATTTAGAATAGATTTATATGTATATAGTTATATATTTATTATTATTATTATATTATTATTTTTTTTTTGTAATATATTTTTGGGTTTATCTTCTTTTATTTTTTAAATTATCTGTTAATTTTATCTGATTCTTTTTTATTATCTGATTATTATTTTTTTTCCTTTTTATCCTATCTTTTCTAATTATCTATTTTTTTTATTTGATTTTGGAGGGATGGGATTGAAAGTTGAAGAATCCCATTGTGAATGGGAATTCAATCAGAAGAGTCCAGATTGGACTCAAAGATTGAATTCCCGTCCAAAGAGGAATTGGGATTGATCAAAAACTCCTGATCAATCCCTATATAAAGGACCCCTGGAACAGATTGCAGAACAGGGAAAACAGTAAGCAAAGCTACTGATTCGAGAGAAAAGGAGGCGTATAGGAAGCTAAGAAAAGTTTAGGAGTGTTCTGGGAGTGAGAAAAAATTTTTAGAAATTTTTGGCGAAAAAATTTTCTAGAAATTTCTGGGAAATTTCCAGATTCCGACGAATTTTTCGGCAAGGGTTGAATTTTTCGGCAAGAATTCCGGCCAAATTTGAAGTTTCCAGCAACCTGCTCAGTTTTCGACGAAGAATCCCAGAAACCGGTGATCTTTCGGCAACTTCCGGTGAACTTCCGGTGAAATTTTCTAGATTCCGGTGACAATTTTCAGAATCCGACGAAATCCCCACCGGAGTTCTTCAACCCTTAGAGAGAAGGGAGAGAAAAAGGGAAGAAGAGAGAGAGGAGATGGGTGTTCTGCCGAAAAACGAAGGGGACTGCCTTTTATACCCTCCCAAAACGACGTCGTTTTGGCTTTAAGTTAATCAGAGGATCTGCGCGTTTTGCCGAAAACCCTACCCGACCCGAGCGTCGACCCGCTTCTTGACCCGCGCGTGCCAGCCCCCCTCCGAGCCGAGCCGAGCCGAGCCAAGCTGCGAAGTCGCTCCCCCCGAGCCGTTTCCCTACCTTGAGCCGAGCCGATAGCCGAGCCGCTCCAGGTTTTTTTTTTAAATTTATTTATTTATTTATTTATTAGATTAGGTTTATTTAATATTCTTTTTATCTTTATTTTATTTTTATTTTTGTTTTACTTTTCTTTATTTATTTTTATTTTTATTTATTTTTTTATTATTCTATTTTCTTTAAATAAAAATAAAAAATTCCAAAAAAAATATTTTTAGGGAAAAGTTGAAAGTATCAATTTTCCTTAGAAATAAATTTTCAAAAAAAGGATTTTTGAGGAAAAGTTGAAAGTATCAATTTTCCCTACACAAAAAAAATCATTTTTTCATTCCTTTCTATTTTGATTTTTTATTTTGATTTTTCTTTGACTAATCCGACGACAGAGCCTCTGCAAGTAAAACAGTAGTTTTTCTTGCATACTCTTGAGGTGAGGGAATTTTCTCAATTTTCTGCTAAAAGTATTAGAGTCAATTGAGAATAATTTTCAATAATTAATTACTTAGTAAAATTTTAAGGCTCATTGGATAACACAAATTTCAGCTGGTACCATCTTTTGATGGGCGTTGTGAGGGTGCTATAACCTTCCTCACACGTAACCGAACTCCCGAACCCTGTTCTAGTTAGCAGACCTGAACCTATTCTTTTAGGGACCCTTAAACTTAGGTGTTCCCTGAAAGGACAGATTCTTTAGGTGGCCAATTGCACCTAGATAAAAAAAGATTGGTGGCGACTCCCTAAAAGTCAATGTCTAGCGATACATCCCCGGATCTAGACGTTATGACACTTTCTACTATCTGGTTCTGCTCAAGTTAGATTAATGTAGAGGTCAAATAAACACAATAGCTTTGAAACACTGGCAAAAAATGTGATAGTTAATGATAAAATTTTCCATATTTTTCATGCATAATTAGGGTTCCATCCTAGATGGGAAATTAATATCATTATAGGTAATGGACACTACTAAATACAGCAACCTCATTGGACCAGAAAAGGCTAGGCAGTGGTTTTCAGCTATAAGAGGGCCGTTAGTTTTGCAAATTGTTTTGCTGGTAGAGACCAATCAAGAAAGCGGGAGGTCCACCTCCTTTATTAGAACGGGACGAAAGCCACAGAATATCTCACGAAGAAGAGAGCATGATGCCATGCATTTAATCAATAATTATCCACGGTATTGTCCACCTGGGTGGCAGTTGAAAGCGAATTCTGATCAAAGCCAATTTCTTCGTGGCTTATGGCTTGTGCGTGCTGTTTGAAATTTCCAAATCTATAATCACTGATTACATTCTTTCATCTTAATAGGATGGAAACAATTATCTATATTGGGCAAGTCGCACATAAGTCAAATGTGGACAAGCAGAGAAGCCTTACAATCATCAAAAGGCTCTTTGGATAAAATGAATATGGCAGAGTGCAAGATTTTCAATAGTAGAAAACTATTAAGCAAGAAAAATCCTGGTTAAATGCATACTTAAGGATATGAGCAAATGATCACCATTAAATGCATTTGATCTAGTCTGATATATCATGCTTTGAAATGGAGAACCTAGGAAGTGTAATATGACTATTGTTTTGTTTTATTTTGGAATATTTATAAATTTATAAGTATGTCATAGTCCACCAATCTCTTTGATTTCATTTGAGTAATATTGATTTCATTTCACAAAAACCAAATAAGGAAAAAAATGAAAAGGATTTTAATCAACTAGTCACTAGAAGAACCCTTCTGATCTTTTTCTAACTCGCTATCATCCACACCACAGGCAGACACACACCCGTACAAACACCGTCATGCACGCGGCATCACATAAATGTTAACCATACTATAAATTAATGAGAAGACTGACAACCAGAAATTCACAATTCACTCTAAAGTTCTTTTTCTATGCTTTGGTCATTCTTCTGATAAATATTTCTTTCTCCCAGGCTCCCACAGTGCCATCTTGGTAACAAGGAACTCTCACAAACCACACCAACAAAGTTTAACCAAACTTATTATATGGAGGACAGCAGTACGAGGAAAGCTTCAATAACAAGAAAAAACAATAAACATAACATAGAGAAGCCAAAAGGCTTCCATGAAGCTGGCCCACTTACTCGAAAATCTCTAAGAAACTGTTATTATACGGAAGCTTATCCAGTGTTTTGGGATTCTGATTCTGATTTAGGAAGTAAAAGTGTAAAACTACTGAGAAAAAGCCTATCCATTGCCACAGCCTTCAGCTTCATGTAGGTCATCTAACAGGGTTTCAAAGTTTTGGCTCAGAAAGGGTGTCAGTTTCAAGTTCCAGCTTATATGAGTCTTCTGATATTGATGACATTGATGGAGATTTCAGTTCCTTCAGGTGTGTAGCTTATATTTTCAAGTTTCATAAATTTTGTTTTTTAACTTGTTTGATCTTCTGTTCTCTTTTGGAATTTGGTAATAAAGATATGATAATAAGTCTATGATAGAAAGTGGTTGAGAACATGCTATTCAATTCTTTTTCTATTTAGTGATAAATGAAAACAAGAAAGCGAAACGAAGAATGAATTTTGCATACATGTTATATTCTCCCCTAAATTTCCACCCAATACTGGTTTGATTTTCGCAAAACTTAACCAGCTTTGTTTTATCTTCTTTGACAATTCTTTGATTCACTAATCAAGCATGAATCCCTCCATCGAATTTATTGTGTTCAAATTTGAACTCCATCTTCTGATTTCAATCCATTTGGTCGAAAATGGTGGGAAAATGAGGAGCTTGGATTTAGATTTCAACAAACATTTGGAAATATGGATTCAATATGGCGTCACAAATTGAATCAAAAGTAAGGTAGAGTGGAAATAATTCACCCTCATACTTAAAAATAACAGGCTTTTGCTTTCTCTCATGCGAAAATTTACACACTTTCATCATAGCATACTACAAACGAAAAAAAAAATGACTTCTATCCAAACTGTACATCTAACATTCAAAAACCTAGCTGCAGAAATGAGCAGGTTATCATTCTCAAAACTTCTTATAATAATGCAAATTTAGGAGGAAGCTTAGTGCTTGAAACCTTAAACTCATGAGCAGCCAAGAAGGGCTTACAGGTTATCTGTTTTCACCCTGCGGTCGTTGACATCCATTAAAGTAGGCTACCTGCAGCCCCTATAAAAAGCAATCTTGGTTTAGTTGCAATAATGGTGTGCCAGTTGAAACACCAACTTGAGTTTATTGCGAAAAGTAGAGTGCAATCCCAAATGTTTTTTCATTGAACTACCGTTCCGCAATGACAAAATGACAAAAATGCTACATCGTGATTGCAGAATATTCAAAGGACATAACCGCAACTTATGGTCAAAAAGTTTAAATTCTGGATCAAAAGCTTCGAGTATGCATCTATCACCCCGATGTCTGCCACCATGGCATGCAGGTTTAGAGTACCCAACAGAGAAGCATCCATGTTATCCTCTTCCCCTTCCGCCTGACTTCCCTAGTAGACCTTCAAAGAGTTCTCCATCTAAATGGAAGAAGGGAAAGCTTCTAGGAAGAGGGACATTTGGACATGTTTATGCTGTATTTAACAGGTAAATTGTTAGATTTCAGTTCCTTTTCATATGGATTTAACAATATTTTTGTGCAAAAAGTTTGAAAGAATAAGGAAGAAGCTGCACTTATATATGCTATATACTACTGCCAACAGTGAAAATGGAACAATGTGTGCCATGAAGGAAGTTAAGCTCACTACTGATGATCAAACCTCAAAAGAATGTCTCAAGCAACTGAACCGGTTTTGTCTGATTTCACTGATACATAGCATTCTGAACAATTTTCCAAAATTTCATTATTAACCAATTAACAATTTAAATGATCATCAATTACAGAATACAGATGAATGAACATACTCTTCATGACACTGCACAGTCATAAACATCTCTTTCTACATGGCAATATTTGCGTTAATTGATTGTAGTATTTTCTTCTTATATAAACAGGAGATAGCCTTGCTTAGTGAGTTATCACATCCAAATATTGTCCAATATTATGGAAGTGAACTGGTAGGCTTGGAAATCCTTAAATCTTCCTGTATGATTTCCTTTATGTTTTACATTAACGACTATAAAACAATGTTAAATGCGTTTCTTTAAGTTGAATTGTAACTTCAACATACATTTTGAAGAAGAAATACTTTTTTTTTTTTAAATTATAGAAGGTGATCAGAAGTTCAATAGTAAATTGAAAAGATCCAAAATCAATTTATGCAGGGAGCAGAAAAGCTTTCAATTTATTTGGAATATGTTTCTGGGGGTTCAATCCAAAAATTGCTTGGTGAATATGGCTCTTTCAAGGAAACTGTTATTCGAAGTTACACAAGGCAGATACTTTGTGGGTTAGCTTACTTACATGGAAGGAATACAGTACACAGGTATTTAACTGTTACTGTAATCCAATAAAATGCTTGCCAATAGTTGAATTTTACCAGTAATAGCATCATGGAACTCAAGAGAAAACTATTTCACATGCCAGGGACATCAAAGGCGCTAACATACTAGTAGGTCCCAATGGTGAAATTAAGCTTGTTGATTTTGGCATGGCTAAACATGTATGTATTATATTTATTCATTCCCTCTCCATTAATGTTGTGTTTACTTAGGGGAAGATGTCTGATAAATTTTTCTTCTAAATGCAGATGACGACATGTTCTTCAATGCTTTCTTTTAAAGGAAGCCCATATTGGATGGTACCAGAGGTACCAATTCCACATCTATAGTATACTCTTTTCTTTCTTTTTAGTTTCTTCTGTGTTCTTTAATTTAAGCTCCGATGGATTAGCTTAACATACATTAATCTTGCCAGGTTATTATGACTAAGACTCCTGGCTATAGCCTAGCAGTCGACATTTGGAGCTTAGGGTGTACAATACTCGAGATGGTAACATCAAAACCTCCCTGGAGCCAGTATGAGGGGGTATGATATCTCATAAGTAGTGCATAGCTGATCTTTCATAATGTCAGCAATGTTTTCCAATCTAATTTTGTTTTGTCTTTTTAACCAGGCAGCAGCTATATTTAAGTTAGCAAACAGCCACGATTTTCCTGAAATACCTGATGGCCTTTCCGAGGATGCATAGAATTTCATAAAACTTTGCTTACAAAGGGATCCAACTGCACACCCTACACCAGTGCAGCTGCTACAGCATCCCTTTGTCCAAGACCAGTCTATGGTGGAAGCAGCAAAAATCAATTTGGTTGATGAAGCATTCACTAGTTTACATGGAAGACAATGTATGGTATAACTTCCAGGGATGCTCGGGCATCCTTCCCGGAATTTCATTTTTATTTTACTATAAATAGTATTCCTGCATTAGCGGCTTTGTGTACTTTGAATATGTAAAAAGGCTGTCCAATTTTAATTTTTTCTTTGCTTGTTATGCCAATCAGGATAGACTTAATCCATGAACTCCACAGATATCCCAGTATGTATTTCCTTCTTCCTCCCTTCTATAAATCAAGTTGCGATGTTGGACCTTGAAGAATCCAAATATAGTATGCGGGAGCATGATTCAAGCCGCCATTTAGATTAAATTGGTTAAATCCAAGCATCAACCAATTAAAAAACTCAGAAACGAAAAAATTGCATTTCAAAAAGAGGAAAAATATGTAAAAATGAGAGAACTCTAATAATATACATGGATGGAAAAAATTCTCCAAGTTCACTAGCGCAGCAAAAAAGAAACTCACTATCTAATTAAGAACCAATATTAAACAAAACCCAGAAACAAAAAGAACACGAGAGAAAACTCAAAAAAAAACTTTTTTCTTTCTTAATTTCTCTCTATCTCTTACTAGCTTGTATTCAGCTTCACAACACACTCTTCACTTGGCACCTCTCGACTTAATCTTTGGCACACATCGACAAACCTTGCAAATGGCCAAAGACATCTCTATTTATAATCATGTTTGCCGCTAATACCAAGAACAAATTCTAATTGGCTTTTAAAACTCCTTGGTCAACAATGGTGGATTTGAGACACAATTTCAATCGACTAATTTGACAAGCCAACCAACAATGATTGCTTGTTCACATTTGTTTAGAATTCTCTAGCCAATTCTTAACAAATCATATTTATAAATCAAATCTTCTATACATGCTATTTCTTAATTCTAGATGCATATCTCTTTCCTTCATCTACTCTTATACCATCTCATTTCACCAGATAATATAGAAAGAGAAGAAAACTTGATATTTTTTTAATTAATATATCAATGCCATCTTCAAGCCAATAAATGGCTCTCAAATTTCTTCCGATTGCACTTACCTCCTCTCTAATCGTTAGCAAAATCTTTCTGACTTATTGAACAAATTGTGATGGTAGTTATTTCCATTTTCTCCGTATATAAGATTTACTTATTACAGTAGTAATTTTGTTCGGTTCGAAACAATAAATATGATAACGTAAAAGCAATATATCACAATAAACTCATAGTAAATAAACAATAATCAATAATCAATAATGCGAGAATATAAAGTACACCAAAATTTATACAAAAAATCCTCCAGTGTAAAGAGAAAAAATTATAGACCACCAAAAAAAAATTTACTATCAAATAATTTATATACAAAATTTTCATCTAACTAAAACTAGAGCTACACATATCAAGCCCCTAGAACGAGACTCAACATAGCCATATTATCTTGAAGTGAAACTCCAAAGTAATATGAAGCCTTCATTCTTATTCATTTTAAACTTCTTCAATAAATTGATGATAAATTTTTATATATTCAAATACAAACTAATAAAAATACAAAATTATTTCATAACATCTCACTAGCCAACAATATCTCTAATGCCTAAGTAATCTTTTCAATTTGATCTTCTAGTTTCTCACAAAACTAACTAAACTTATCATTGACTCATCTGTAAAGAGAAAAAAAAAGAACATGAGCAAACTACGATTCAGCAAATATAATATCACACACCTTACCAAATCAAGTATCGTTTTCATACATACATATAGATAATTCAAAACATTTATCAAATCATAATATCAAAACATTTCAAAAATTATCATTATGTTAAACATTTCGTAGATCATAAATCAATATCAAAACACGTCAATTCATAAATCATTGCAAAATATGATGCCATTCAAATATCGTAATCAAACCAAATCATCGATCAATCTTTAAAAATCATTATGAATCATCATTAGCATTCATTTATTGTTAGCTACGGTTACTACTATAACCTATGATATTGGTCATACCAATAATTTTATCCTCATGATCATTGTTAATTATTATAACCCTATTAGCCAAAGCCTTTCACTAACTACTATAACCTGCTAGCAGGACTATATGATCGTGGCTATAAACAACTATTTTTGTCCGAGTTATGTGACTCATTACTCAATTATGAATTTCATCGAGATCTTTGGGCCTCGGGAGCCCAAAGTATGACTTTTATTTTGTTTGGGCTTTAGGCCCAATATGATTAATTGGATACAAGCTTTGGCCCAACTAATATCTTATCATCATCATCATCATCATCATCATCATTATTATTATTGTTTATTCATTTTTCTTTCCTTTCTTACTTTTATTTGCATGTTGTTCTTTAAACAAGAAAATTGAAAAAAGAAAAGGATAGTAAATCAGTAGATTTTTGGGATTTCAAGTAGGAATCAAGTGAAAAAAAAAAGGTTTTCTAAAAGATTTTATGCATAAATGGGAAACTAGAATTGCACAACCATTGACCCCAATTGATGGTAATAAGATCCCAAAATTTGAACATGAATTTAATATGAAAATCCCTAAAAGTCTTGTCAAAAAGGCTATAAATCAAATGAAAATTCACATGCAAAAGATGGAAAGAAAAAAAAAAAAAAGAGGGTTTTTTTGGACATTTAAGTTTTTTAATTGATTTAGGTTTTTTGGGGTTTTGTTCCTTAATCTGTTTTTGGGATTTGGGGCTTTGCTTGGGTTTTTAGGCTTATTCAAGCATTTGTGGGCAGAGGTTCAAGTTTTCTAGTGTTTCAAGATCTTTATGGGTTTTAAGAGTTTTTTAGTCATAATATCCAACAAGAGGTTGAAGATTTCGATGTCGGCGTCTAAACGTTTTGTCGATTTCTAGAAAAGCGTTGTTGTTTTCTAGGCTTTATTCAATTGTTCAAGCTAGCTTATGTTTGTAGAGAAAGAGAGAGACATAGCATAAAGTGGTTTAGAGAAAGAATAGTTCTTGCATTTTGAGAGAAAAAGAAAAAGCAATTTGGGGTTTTTGTTTGTACTTAAAACAATGTCATTTTTGGTGATTATTGAAAACTAAGATCCGCACCTTTATCGGATTATGACCCAACCCGTGGCACTATTCGACCCAAACTCGATCCTATCTACTGCATTAAGCCGAGCCTTACAGGAGCCCAGTTACGCCATAGCTGCTCTTCCCTCTTGTATGTGTAGTCGAGCTATGCCTTAGTCACTTAGTCGAGCCGATCTCAGTTTTTTTTTAATTATTTTTTACTATTTATTTATTTCATTTATTTCATGTTTTATTCTATTTCTTATATTTTATTTATTTAACTAATTTATTTATTTATTTATTGATCTAATATTTAAAATGTGTTTTTTATATAAAAAGTATAATAAATAAAAGCCTTACCAATGTATTGGAACGCTAACATTTTTTTAATTATTTTTTACTATTTTATTTATTTTATTTATTTCATGTTTTATTCTATTTCTTATATTTTATTTATTTAACTAATTTATTTATTTATTTATTGATCTGATATTTAAAATGTGTTTTTTATATAAAAAGTATAATAAATAAAAACCTTACTAATGTATTGGAATGCTAACGTTTTTCAAAGAAAAATAAGGTTTTATCAACATATTAAAAAATCCTACAATTATATTTATTTCAAAAGAATTATAAATTAAAGCCTTCCCAATGTATTACAGGGCTAACATTTTTTCAAAGAAAAAAATACACGACAATAAATTTGGTCATTAATGGCGCATAAAATAATGTCACTAAATATTTGTTTTTCATCACCTTATATTTCTATGACAAAAAATTAAATGTCATGACAATCGTTACGTTTGCACCTTCGATAAAGATCTAATATGATGATAGCAAAATATCATCACCTATTGTGAATCTACCATGACAAGAAAATAAAACGTCACCCTATGTTTTTTTTTTTGTGACGTTAGTTTTCGTTAGCTATTTATGAAAAAAAAAAAAGCATTGAAGGCTATATTTCTCACAAAAAAAAAAAGAGAAAATCTGATATGTTAATGATAAAAGGTAAATCGTTGCAATATTAGTGACAAAATTATCATCACCAATGATTCTAAGATAATGTCTACTATGACAATAAAATTAAACATCACATTATGCGTTAATTTTTGTGACGTTAGTTTTCATCAGCTATTTATAAATAAAAACGTTATTAAAGGCTATAATCGTCACAAAATAAATGATAAAATCTTATACATTAGTGACAAAAAGTAAATCACCACAATATTTGTGACATAATTATCATCACGAATGATTATAAGATAATATCATACGTGACAATAAAATCAAACAACACCTTATGCTTTTTTTATATGACGTTAATTTTCGTAAGCTATTTATAAAGAAGAACATCATTGAAGGTTATAATTATCACAAAATAAATGATAAAATCTAATATATTAATGAAAAAAGGTAAATCATCATAGTATTGGTAACATAATTATCATCACAAATGATTGTAAAATAGCGTCAAAGGTGACAATAAAATCAAACATCACATTATGCTTTTGTTTGTGACATTAGTTTTCATTAGCTATTTATGAAAAAAAATGTCATTAAAGGCTACAAACGTCACAAAATAAATGATTAAATTTGATATATTAGTGGCAAAAGATAAATTATCAAAGTACTAGTGACATAATTAACATTATTAAATCCTATATATAAAAACATTTTTGTGGAATAATCTAATGTAGTGTTCTTGTAAATCTACCAAATATTTAAATTGATTTTTAAATGCATTATATTCTTTAAAGTTTTCCCTAAAATTATATAGAAATAATATTGTTTAAAAAATAAAAAGTCATAACTATGAAATAAGTAGTCATCAAAATCCTATCTTCAAGCTCTCAATCCAAATCTTGTGTCGAGAGTGATTATGTTGATAATGAGTTTGTGTTACTTGAAGCTATAATAAATAAATAATAGCAAATATCAAAACAAACTACAATACCTATCTTCAAGCTCTCAATCCAAATCTTGTGTCAAGAGTGATTGTGTTGATGATGAGTTTATGTTACTTGAAGCTATAATAAATAAATAATAGCAAATATCAAAACAAACTACAATACACATAGCACTTCATCCACTATAGCATCAACAATTTTAGGTTCAATTCCTCTTTTAGTAGGAATTGATTGTAACTCCACTAATTTTTCCTAGCATTTAATTGAAATCTTGGTAACTCAAAAAACCATACTACAATAATAAAATTATAACTCTTAATTTGAAATTTTTAACATAAGCTACTTGAGCTTCAGGTGTTGACCATCCTTTATTCTTTTAGTAGTGAGTTACCTTAAAAAATTCCATCTTATTAGGTTTTTCATCATCCTTGCACTACAAAATTGTACATATAATAAACTTGTACATCATTTATTCTTTGGCATATGATGCTGTGCTCTATATACCACCTCTTTTAAGGCAAGATTTCATACGGCATATATGGCAATGATCACAAGGTGACAAAAAGAGCTCATGTCCCAAAAATGGGAGAGTAAGACACATTAAACAATACTATAGATGAGATGAAAATCTACGAGTATAACTGAAAGAAATTAAATAATTTCATTCAAGATGATAGAACCATTGTCAAATAGGATATTGGCCAACCATGGTCGGAATAAAAGACCATAAGGATCTATGATGCAGTATAATTGCCGACCCTAAAGTTAATGATAAAAAAAACTAAAATTTCTCCATGAATACAGCTCAAATGTGAAGCTTAGTTCTAGGTGAAACCGAATGTTCCACAACTACTGAAACACCAAAAATTTCAAAAGCAATCTAACTTGCACCAGCGCATCAAAAACTAGTATAGATTCTTATTTACATTCACAATCTTGCTCTTATATCAAGCTAGTAAAATGAATATAGATCCTAACAATGAGCTTACAAATTCATCATGCATACATGCATGCATGGATCCAATATTTGAGAGTGAGGAGAGCACGAGAGCATGCTGAAATATTAAGTATCATGTGTGATACATCTCAGTTTTGCTCTGAACATTAATTGTTTTAACACCAGTGAATTGTTGAAAATTGGGATTGTCTATCCTATACAAGTTCAATTTCTGGTCTACCCTAAAACATAATTAAGTTCATTGATTGGGATATATTAATTAATCAACTTGATAGTAATGAAAGAATTTTCAAAATAGACAAAAAGAGCATAATAAAAATTTTATGCAAATCATCAAATCCCATAAACAGGGATAGCAGTAACTAGAGGAAAAAAATTATCAATTCAAAATAATCAGTATTTGACAATCACTATTTCATACCATATGGTAGATGAGTCAAGAGTAATACCGAAAAAATAACCCTTTGATTTTAACAAAGATGATACATTACTTAGAAGTCCCTTTGCTTTCTCTTTAGTTTCAAATATTAAGTTCAAGTAAAAGCATAGAAATGCCTTTTAGATTCATCATATTTGTCCTAAGGCCAAATCAAAACTTAATGTTTAGAACTTAAACTAAATAAAAAATACTTGCAAATGTTGCAAGCAACAGACAAGGTTAGCCTGAATGGCCTTTTCCTACAACTGGGTTTCCAAATTATCTTTCCAAAAGTAATACATGGTCAAGGGCAGGAGAAGAGGAAAGAAATTAAGTTGAATCAACATTTTTAAAAATAAAAGGCTAAACCGAACATTTTTTAACAAAATACTAAAAAATTAGATAAGGTTGGGCAACACTTTTTTTCTTCTTTTGACAAAAAAAATAAATTACAGAATATTTTTATGCCATCCAGAAACAAAGTATAAACACAAATGCCTTAGATGGCACCAATAACATCATTCAAATATCAAAAACATAAAATAAAAATTCAGCTTTTAGCAAACCAATAATGATTTGATCAAGTATTCTATTATAAACAAGTTTTACTACTGAAAATACCACAGAAACATCATTTCCATCTTTACCAGCAAAATGAAATATATTTTGCTATTAAGATGAGGAAAAATACATTCTCAATTTACGTTGGCATACACATAGCAGCAAAATTTGTATTAAAATTGCTGAAACACATTCAGGATAAAGAAAAAAAAGTAGGAATAATTGTAACACTGACAAAAATAATTTCAACAAAAGCCCAAATTGCACAATGAAATTTCATTGAAGCATTTTAGCAAACACAAGGCAAATATTGCCTTGTGTGCAAAAAAACACTGGTTTTATTGCTAGAGAAAATTCCCTGCAGAACTTACATAAGCACACCATTTTCAAATTCTCTACACACTACCTACTTAATGTTATACATGCTAGACATATATTATATACATAATAATAAGGCATTTTCAATAACAAGCCACACCGTATGCACAAACATAAAACCAAATTGGATTGAAGGGATCAAATACTAAAACTCTTCCTACATCCAACGTTAAAGCAAAATCATACTTTTAGCTTTTACTTATAAGTGATTTTATCATCAAGAAATTAATCAAACAAAAGATAAGAAAAATTGATGATTTAGGCAAATAAATAAATAAATAGGGCTTAAAAAAAACACATCTATGAATTTCACAATCATTCGAATCTTAAAAATCTCATCATCTCAATGAAAATAAGAGGCAAAGGCACAAAAAAAAAATCAGAAACGAAAACAAAAGAGAGTTTAAAAACCTAACTATGGTCGACAATGGCTTGAAAAGAGTAGAAGAGAGCATTAACTATCAAGGACAGCAAAAGAGGGCAGAATAGAGTATTAACCGGGTGTTTGGCATGCCGTTTATTCACAATGAGTTAGTATGAGTTTTAGAGGGAATGTGAAAAACCTAATAAAAAAATATAAAATGGTGTAGTTTAGGAGTTTAGGGAAACTTGAATTAAAATTATTTTTTATATAAAAGTTATAATTTATGGTTCAAGAGTCATATGCCAAGGAAATATTTGATTTCTTAAAATTTTTTATATAAAAGTTACAATTTGTCGTATTTGATTTTAAGAAAGTATTTGATTTCCTTTCATTTCTTAAAAGTTTTATATGTTAAGGAAGCATTTGATTTCTTTCTAGTCTTAAAAAACATTAGCTTAGTAATTAATTGAACGATCAAATCTACATTCAATTCAACCTATGATCCCATTATTACAACCTTGCTAGTAGCAATAAGAATTCTAATAAATAGTCAATTATCATCTTATATACACTGGTGTGTTGAAGTTTAAAAATTTCACTTACGATAAATTTTTTATGTTAATGTTACCTAAATAAATTATACATTATAAAATTATATGAACTTGTTTATTGACAATATTTAATCTCAATAGCATCAATGTCTAAGTAGGGATGTTAATAGGTAAGATATAAAATGAGTGGAGTATCATCCATTTTTAAAGGCAATGCCTCGTTGGAGCTTAAGGGGCCATGACCCCTAAAAATATTTTGAAAAACTTTTTATACATATATATTTAAAAATAATTTCTTACTTTAAAAATTTTCTTTTAACAAAATTTTTAAATTTTAAAAATTTCTTTTAAAATTATAAACAAAATGTATATTTTAAAATTTTTATTATATGTGATATTTAATTCATTTTTTTAATTATAAAATAAATGAATAAATAAATTATGCTCAATAAAAAAATTATATTCTTAAATAGGTATAATAATAGGCATATATAAGTTAAGTCAAATCATCACTTATAAATTATATATTAATTTGAACTTATTAGTGATGGATAAATAATGTCACCTAAAATCCAAAATATCACAAAAAAAATCCCATCAAATTAATTTGACGGCAAAAGTTTATCACATTTATATTATCGTTATATAATACCAAATGTGATAAAATTATAATGTCATTAATAGTTAACTAAAGTATTCAATTTGTGACAAAAATTAATAACGTCACATTAAATTTATCACAGATAAAATTTTAAATTGGTGACAAAATTATAATGTCACCTAAAATAAAAAATGTCATAAAAAATTTTTCCATCAAATAAATTTGGCAGTAAAAGTTTGTGACATTTAAGTTATCATCATATAACGTTATATATTGATGTGATGAAATTGTAATGTCATTAATAATTAACTAAAGTATTCAATTTGTGACAAAAATTAATAACACTACCTAAAATCTATCAAAAAAAATTCATCATAGATAAAATTTTAAATTAATGACAAAATTATAACATTGATTAAAATACAAAACGTCTCAAAAAAAATTTTTCTCCAAATAAAATTGACAGTAAAAATTTGTGACATTTATGTTATCATTATATAATACCATAACATAAAAGTGAAGAAATTGCAATGTCATTAATAGTTAATTAAAGTATCCCATTTGTGACAACAATTGATAATGTCACCTAAAATCTATTAGAAAAAATTCATCACAGATAAAATTTTAAATTAGTGACAAAATTTAAATGTCACCTAAAACAAAATGTCAAAAAAAATTTCCCACCAATTAAATTTGGTGGTAAATTGTGACATTTATATTATCGTCATATATCACCATACATTGATGTGACTAAATTGCAATGTCATTAATAGTTAACTAAAGTGTTCAATTTATGACAAAAATTAATAACGTCACCTAAAATTTATCAAAAAAAATTCATCATAGATAAAATTTTAAATTGGTGACAAAATTATAATGTCACCTAAAATAAAAAAACGATACAAACATATATTTGGCGACAAGATTTTTGTGACGTTATCATGTGACGATTTTATATATCATCATATAAAATATCAAAATAATATAAAAGGGTGATGAAGTATATTTTTGTCACCTATTACATACTTTGCGTGACAAAATATAATGTGTCACTTAGCAAAAGCATCACAAATTGCAAGATTTATTGTAATAATAAGGTTTTATCAATGTATTAGAAAACCTTATAATTTTCAAAGATAAATTTTTTAAAAATATTTATAAATAAACAAAATTTTCTATTTTATTCTATATGAAATCCTACCAACAAAATAGAGGATATTTTGTTTACTATAAACCCATTTTATAAATATTTGTTCCTAGACACAAAATTAAATGAATCTAACGATGGAGCCTCTTCAAAGTGTGATAAATAGTATCCTTAATACTCCTAAAGTAAAAAAATATTCCTAAATTAGTACCAACGTATTGAAGTAATTTAAGAAAATTTTCCAATATTAAATTATTTGGCAAAATTTAAATATCTCTATAGGCTTAGATAAATTGAAGTCAAACTAGTATCATCTTTTGGATGGGTGTTGTGAGGGTGTTATAACATTCCTCATGCATAATTACACTTCCAAACCTAAAATCTGGTTCGTAGATTTGAATCTACTATTTAAAAAAACCTAATTCAATCTTGAGACTTTTATTTACTTAGAACAAATTCTATCTGGTGGTCAATCACACCTAAACAAAAAAAGAATGATGACGACTCTTAAAATCTATGTTTAGTGGTAGGTCCACGAATATATACGTTATGACAATGGTTATGCTAGCTATTATAACCCATTAGTTAGGGTCATAGAACTAGTTTTAGTGTTGATGATCCCACTTTCCAATGATGTAAAAACGTAGCTATCATAAAATCTTTCCTTAAACATAAATCATTTTCTCATTTCATTCGTAAGAATAATCCATCATTTAGATTGCAAAAACATAAAATAATCATATGTTTGATCCTATTTTCATATATCAAAAATAAAAAATAAAACATTTACTTATTTAGAAACATACATATATACATAAGTTTAAAAACAAGCCAAATGTTGTCATAATGTATCGGTCCGGCAATTCGATCATTAGACATAAAAATTTAAGATCATGAAAATATAGGGAGCTACCAATTTTTTTTGAAGTGTGATTGGTTACCCAAAAATTTTATCTTTTAATAAAACAGGTTTAAAGTTTATTAAAAAAATAATTTTGGTCTACGAAAATAAATTGGGTTCGGAAGTCAATTATATGTGGGGAATGATTAGCAGCCCAATAATGCCCACAAAATTAATACCAATTAATAATGCTTTATTTGTAATCCTAGATAAAAAAAAAAATTATATGAAATTTAATTATAATTCCATTTGTTTTTAAGAAATGAAATTAGTTTTAGAAAAATCTTTATTTAGGAATATTATGAAAATCTTCAAATTAAAGAAATACCTTTAAAATCCCCAACACAAAGGCAAAATTTGAAGATAATTTTTTCGTTTAAGATTTATCATAATATTCCCTAAAAAATAATAAAATAACACTAATTATAAATGATAATTATTGATGACTCTTCAATATCTAGGCAGAGTACTAATAATTATATTTCATAAAAATATTATTTTAATTTTATTTTTTCAAAACTAAAAATTTTTTAAGGAAATTTTTAATGCAGCAAAAAATAAATAATAATATAATTAATATTAAACATCAACAAACATATATATAAATTATAAATTTACACATTATTTTAAAAACTTATTTATATGCAGATGATGATAAAAATACAAATTTAAGAATTGGATTTTCAAATATAAAAAGACCACTTAGACTTTCTAACATCTATGCAGAGTTTGTGTGTGACTTTTTATATTTAAAATTTCATCCCATTATTTTTATTGTTTTATTTTTATATTTGTTATTTTAACAAAATAAATTTATTTTGAGTTACGAAAATGTATGAAAATTCTTAATCACATAAAATTTCCTAAATACACTAACATCTAGGTAGCATTCAGGAATAGATTATTTCATAAAAGGTTTTCATGCAAATTCTTAAAAATTTAAACGAGTTTGGGGTTTTGGGTATGTTTGGATTTAAATTTTAAGAATTTATGAACCTTTCTAAAAATCTGCAACATCTAAATAGACTTTTGAAGTAAACTCATTTTTATAATTCTTCTAAAAAATAAATTTTTTATATTCTTATATATTTTGTATACATTTCTTATTTATTTAAAATTATTATTATTATTATTATTATTATTATTATTATTATTATGCATAAATTTAGAGTGCATGAAAAATAAAATATACCAAACATAGATTAAAGCATGAAATATTAAATTAAAACAAGCACAGGAATCCAAACAATAAGGAAATTAACACTGCATAAAATTAAATTTGTAATTAAATTTAAAAAATATGAAAAATTGCGTAGGTATAGTTAAAATTAAACATAAATGGAAATAAACTTTATTGGGAATAAGCTTTAAGCCTTATATTTTAAAATTTTTACTTATTATAAAATTCTAACTAGAATGAACTTTATGGACTTATTCCTTTTTAGACTAAACAAAAATAGGGTAGGGAAAAATATTCAATGTAAGATCCTTTCAATAATGCCCCCCCATGTCATGAATTTGGATATTTGCATGATGTTATGCAATAACCTTACAATAATGGTCCCAAACTATGACTTTTGATACTTACATGAAAGGCATAAGGAAAAGTCTAAATTCATAGCCAAATAGGGAACAAAGCTAACCTTTAGGCATGTCCAGGTATTACTTCCATTTTGTTTAATTTTTACATGAAAACAAAAGTGTAAATAAAATAAATTATATCATCATCATCTTCATCATCATCAATAATAATAATAATAATAATAATTTATGACATACAAAATTAAATTACATAAAATTAATTTAAGCATAAAAATTTAAACATTAAATAGATTATAATGCATAAGATTCCAATTTTAATTAAGTAAAAAATAAAATAAGCATGAACATGTATTATAAAAAGCATGCGTGACATCTATGAAGAAAAAAGTCACTTTCTGCCCCATGCCTTGAAGTTCTCTCGCGTCAATGAATGAAAAAATAAAAAACAAATTAATCTTTTTAGACATCTACTCTATCCATGCTACTTTTCATTTTATGTTAGATTAGACGATACAAGGAATAGGAAAAAGGGGAAAGGCTGACAATGCATGACCCATCTAAAGCCTATCCCCTATTATTAATTTGCAAAAAAAAATTTTAAAAGCTTCTAGTCTTAGACCCATGGTTTGGTTTAAAAAGGGAGCTCCCTCTACAGCCTCAAACCCAGAAGAAGATAAGCTACCACATATAAAATTCCAAGATGATATTTTTAATAGAAACTTGGTTTGGTTTCTTTTACTGCATCCTCAAAGGTCAATGATTTTTGTTTTATGCCTTCATAAAGTTTTTCTTTATCAAAACCAAGAATTGGAAAACCAGGAAAAATATATTATAAACCAAAAATTTGTAAGCCTTTATGTGTAATAAGAAGGCATAGTTGATCCCATGATGAGTATTCTTTTCCCTTCTTTGTTGTTTCTTTCTTTTTGAACAGAAAACCCCTAAACCAATCCCATGAACATGTATCATGATGTAGAAACCATGAACAGTATGAAACGAAGGAATACAAATTTTGTTTCCAGCTTCATGAAAAACATGGCAAGGGTTAAAAAAATTTTTTGTAAACAACCCATGCACACAAAACAAACATAATGCTGAATAAACCACAAGAATGCAACACGTAGTGCATAAACCATGAACATCAACTTTGAAAATGGTATGAAACTGATAAAGAAACCGTAAGAATGCAGCACATGATGTATAAACCTTGAATTCTAGGTCTGAAAATGGAAAAAAACTGGTGAAAAAAAAACATAAGAATGCAACATGTGATGCGAAAACCATGAACACTAGGTTTGAAAATGGTACGAAGAAGATGATGAAAACATAAGAATGTGGCCTGTGATACAGAAACCATGAACACCAGATTTGAAAATGGTAGGAAACTGGTGCAATCAGGTGAGTTTTTGATTCTGTTTCTTTTCCCTTTTTTCGTTTTTATCTTATGGACACAAGATTCAAGTCGATATAAAAAAGAAACACATAAAAGAGAGCAAGCATTGAAAATCAAATGGAATCCAAGGCCTATCCAACATTCTAAACTAGCTCGTGAATACTTAAAGCTTCGGCCAATATGAAAGTTAAAAGCCCTTCAGGCAACAAGGCATGTTTTTCCTTCTTATCTCTATAACCTATTTTCCTGAACCATATAAGTAATGACTTAAAAGGAACCTAGAATACCAGAGTCCATTTTTATTTTACAAATGCATATAACAAGCGGAATATATATATATATATATATATCACATGCATAAACAAAAAAAAAAATTTACCTTTCGTTTCTGTATCTTGCTCTTTCTTTGTTTTTGGATTTCATCTTTTTTTTTTCTATTTCTTTTCCTTTCGCTTTAGTTTGTGATTACCCCGTTCCTCCTCTTTCTCTTTTTTTTTTTTTTTTTTGTAAATGATTTTAACTCTTTTTTATCAGCCTTCCTTACCTTCCTCTCCAAGTTTCAACGTTTGTTTTTTAGTACTATTGCAAACTGCTCTGCCGACCACTCCCCTTTGTCTTATAACAGCGAGTTGCTGTCACAGCCTTCAGCTTATCTGCTGCTAAGGCTGCCTTTCCTTCTTCAAAAACCCTCTTAAGCTTGTACTTTCTTTCGCTTTTTTGTATCTTGCTCTTAAAACCACTTATATCCCACAGGTGACCTTCTTTACACTCATTCTTCAAAGCCCACTACGTTATACAAATCCACGTTACCTGAATAACCCCATTCTTTATTTCTTCATTTGGGTTTGTTTGGCCTTTCTATGCTTGGGCCTTATTTTGTTTTGTTTTAGATTTCCTTACTTAGGTCTTTCTTAAAAATGGGCATATATTGAGCTTGATTCATGATGATTTTGGGGCTCCACTTTGGGCTTCGTAAAAAGGTCCCTAAAAGGTGTATTATGGGCTATACTTTGGGCTTTTTTTGGTTACGAATGGGCCCCCAAAATGGTAACTATAATAGGTTGAAATTAATGGTTCTAGCCTATATTTTAAAAAAAGCCTCAAATAACCATGCCAAAATGCTTAGGATAAAATTCGATATCTACAGCTATCTTTTTTTGCATATTTGTGAGAAACAAAAATAATACAAAGACATAGACAATAATTTTGTTCGAATGTTGTTTCCAAGTGAGATATAACTCTTATATTCTTTTTTTTATTTGATTTTTTTTTTACATTTTTGCTTGATTTTTTTTAAGTTGAAAAGTTCATAAATTGTGAAAAATGATTAAGATTGCTACACAAGTTAGCGAATAAGAATGCTCAGAGCTAAGCCACAAACCAAAAATAAAAAATTACTAGGATTAAACCATAAGTTGAGGAATAAAAATGACTGGATTGAACCATTGTCGAAGAATAAATGACTATGACTAACCAGCAAGTCGGGAAATGAAAATGATTGGGATTGAATCACGAGTTAAAAAATAAATATGATCGGCACTGAGCCGCAAGTCAGAGAATAAAGATAATTACGATTGAACTACAAGTCAAAAGATAAAGATGACTGGAATTGAACTGCAAGCTAAAAAAAAAAGATGACTGGGATTGAATCACGAATCGAGAAATGAAAATGATCAGGATTGAATTGTCAGTCAAAAAATAAATATGATCGAAACTAAGTCACAAGTTGGAGAATAAAGATTACTGGGATTGAATTGCAAGTCAAAGGATAAAGATGATTGAGATTGAGTCATGCAGAAAATAAAGATGATTGGGATTGAACCGCGAGTCAAAAAAGTGATTTGGGTGCTCTATAAATCGAAAATCAAGGTTTTAAAGGTCTCACTAGGTGTAACCTTTCATTTTTAGGGCCAAATCTCTTAATCAAACCATTATCCTTATTTAGAAAGAACACATCCTAATTCTTTTAGACGTATCATAAAGTGACCTTGAATACAACTTATCATAAAAATGTATGCGATGCATTCAATGATTGTTATGAATCTAAATGATGAAGATGCAATCAATGATTTAGATCATATGCTTTCATTCATGTTAATTTGATTTTTGAGATTGGTTCAGTTCTTATTATCAGTCATTATCTTAATTTCAAGTGACAAATGTAATGATTTTATGTTCAAGGTTGAATATGAGATTTAGCTAACCATGGGGTATTCTTTTTGGTTTTAGAAAAACAAAGATGAGCTTTTCGAAATACAAAGAACATCTAATTCAAAAAATTTCTAGAATCAAATATCAATTCTTAAATGATGGACATTTGAATAATTTTGACTTACTTGGACTAGATCCTTTCCCAAAAACTCATTACATTTGCAATTTTGTTATATTTGATCTCATATAACTAATTTTTGCCCCACACTTGTAATCGATGAAAATTTCCCCAAAAGTCATTTCCTTTGACTCTGATGTTGATTCATCTAATGGTGTGCCATCTTTTCATTTCTTAAAGGGTTTTTTTCTAGCCTTACCTTCATTTAAGTTACTTTTCAAGTTTCTAGCTTAAATGATCCCCTTTCGGTTTGGACCATTTTTTTTAGATTTTCAGTTTGAATCATCTCTTTTTTCTTTTTAGTTTGTTTTTAGTTTATTTTTCTTTTGATTTTTTTTGCTTTTTTGTTTTTTTTTGTTTTTTTTTTTCTTTCTTTTAAGCAAAATATTTCTTAACAGTGTTAGAATTCACAAGTTTTGACAATTCATTACCATCCATTTCTATGAGGATTAGAGCTTCGCCAGGGATTGGCTTTTATACCACATATGGACCTTTCCAATTGGGTGTCCATTTTTCTTTACTATCATATTGAATTGGTAAAATCTTTTTCAAAATCAATTCACCTTCATGAAAACATCAAGGTTGTATCTTCTTGTCATGTGCTTGTATGATTTTTCTTTAGTACATCTGCCCACGACTAAGTGTCGAGAGCTTTTTTTCTTCAATGAGATTTAGTTGTTTGAAATGCTTACGAACCCAATCTATTTTATTTAATTTTACCTCCATCAAAACCCTCAAAAAAGGAATTTTCACTTTGATTGGTAAAATAGCTTTCATCTTGTACACTAGTGAAAATAGGGGTAGCTCTTGTGGAAGTTCTAATTGATATTCTATAAGCAAGTAGGGCAAACGGTAACTTTTTGTGCCAGTCTCTATATGTATCGATCATTTTCTCTAATATTCTTTTAATGTTTTTGTTCGCAACCTTTATCATGCCATTCATTTTTGGGCAATACAATGCTGAATGATGATGCTTTTATCTTGAATTGCACACATAATTCTTTCATCATTTTACTAATTAAATTGCTAGCGTTATCGAAAATGATCTTTTTTTAGAGCCCATACCAGTATATTATTTGTCGCTTTATGAATTTACACACCACTGATCACATAATACTAGCATACGAAGCTACTTCCACCCATTGGTGAAGTAATCAATTATTACAAAGGTAAAACGATGCCCGTTCGAAGCTTTTAGAGTTATAGGTTCGATCACATCCATTCCCCACATAAAGAAAGGCCATGGTGGTGCCAAGACATGTAGTGGGGCTGGAAGGGAATGAATATTATCTTCATAAATTTGACATTTATGGCATATTTGGGCATAACTGATGCAATCATTTTCCAATGTAGACCAGTAGTAACTTACTCTCACAATCTATCTAGCCATCATATACCCATTGGCATGTATTTTACAAATTTTCTCATGCATTTCATCAAGTATCTTTTTTGCTTCAACAGCGTCTACACACCTTAACAATATCTGGCCTCAACTTTTATTATACAAGATTTCTCTATCGAGCATAAATCTTACTACTAATCTTTGAATAATCCTCTTGTCATTCTCTGAAACCTGCTAGGGGTAATTTTGGCATTTGATATATTACACAATGTCATAGTACCATGGTCATCAATCCACCTTCTCTTCCACATTCGAATAGTAGGTTGGTGAATCTCTCATTTATACTCTAATGGGCTAGATTCCTGTATTGTTATTTGACTTGAACATTGCTGCCAAAGTAGCCAAGGCATTAGTGACCTAATTTTCTTTTCAAATAACATGCTGAAATTAGATCTCTTTGAACTATTTTGTCAAGTTAGTTATGTGCCTTTAGAATAACACCAATTTTGAGTCCTTAGTCTCTCATTCGTCTTTTAGTTGATAAATTACCAAAACTAAATCCCCATATACTTCTAACATCTCAATCTTCTTTTTGATAGCCATTTACAAACCCATGGCACATGTCTCATGTTCAGCAACATTGTTTGTGTAATTGAAATCCAACATTGTAGTGCAAGGGTAGTAATTCTCTTTTGGGAATATTAGCACTACCCTAATGCCATGCCTCATTATATTGGTTGCCCCATCGAAAAACATCTTCCATAATTTTTTTACAGGTTTTTCATCTTTATTTTATAAGATCGTCATTAAGTCTTCCTATGAAAATTCAAATTTCATGGGTTCATAATCTTCTATAGTTTGGTCAATAAGAAAATCAACTATCGCACTCCCTTTTATGGATTTTCGCATCACATACACAATATCATATTCTAAAAACATGACCTACCATCTTGCTACCCTGCCTGATAGAGATGGTTTCTAAAAAATGTACTTGAGAGGATCCAACTTTGATATCAGCTAAGTCGTATGATATAGTATATACTATCTGAGTTATATGATAAAGCATATATTGTCTAAATTTATGGGTAGTCCAAGCTAGGGGCCAATATATTTTTTCTATTTAGGAATACTTGCCTCACACTTTGTAAATTTTTTACTTAAATAGTAGATAACATACTCTTTTTTACCAGTTTTATCCCTTTGCCCTAGTATGCATCCAATTTATTTCTCCTATACCGTTAGATACAAGATTAATGGCTTTCCTACAACTAATGGTACCAACACCAACGACTATTCCTTAATCTTTTCAAAAGCATTTTGGCATTCTTCATCCTATTTACCCAGATTATTTTTATGAAGCATCTTAAAGATCCGATCACATTTTGAGGTAAGTTGATATATAAAGCAAAAAATATAATTCAATCACCCGAAAAAGCCTTTCACTTCTTTTTGTGTTCGTAGCATTGACAACTCTTGAATGGCTCGAATCTTATCAGGCTTTGCTTCTATATCTCTTTCACTAACTATAAAACTTTAGCAAATTTTTAATTTTAACACTGAATGTGCATTTTACCAGATTCAACTTGAACTAGTATCTCCATAATCTTTCAGAGAGTTTTTTAGATTAGCTATATGATCTTCCCCTTCCTGAGACTTAGTATTATAAACATATACCTCTATCTCCTTGTATATTATATCATGAAAAAGGGTAACCATTACTCTTTGATATGTGGTGCCAACATTTTTTAGCCCAAAAACCATGACTTTATAGTAAAATGAACCCTACATTATCATAAATGTGATTTTTTCCATATCTTTTTTGGCCATTTTGATCTAGTTATAGTTGATAAATCCATCTATGAATGAAAAGGTAAATGCCTAGCAGTGTTATCTACAAGGGTATTGATATGAAGGAACGAAAAATTATCCTTTGAGCTAGCTCTATTCAAGTCATAATTATCTAGACACATCCTAACCTTTCCATCTTTTTTAGAAACTAGGACTATATTGGCTACCCATTCAAGGTATTTGGCTACTTCTAAAAAATTTGCATTAAACTATTTTTTCATTTCCTCCTTTATCTTTAGCAACATTTCAAACTTTATGCATCTTAATTTTTATGTATTATCAGCATGCTGGTTTTAAAGGCAGTTTATGCTCAACAACATCCATGCTAAGCCTATGTATATCCTGATAGGACCATGCAAATATATTCATATATTCTTGCAACAAATCCATTAGTTTTTGTTTCTCAATCGATGATAGTGAAGTACCAATCCTAATTTCTTTCTTATTTTCACCATCCCCCAAATTTAATAAGTCAATGAATTCCTAATGGGGTTCTATAATTTTCTTCTCTTACTCTATCCATTTTAATAGATCATGACGTAAATCATAGTTTTTTGAATCAATATTATTATCAAGCTCACTAATGTGAATCGATCTTTCAAAATCAAATCCTATGTTATTGTCTCAGTTATCCATAATGCTCATTATTTAAAAACATGAAAATGAGTACAATCTTAAAAATATATGGACTAATTTTGGCAAAAGCAAGAAAAATATGAATAACAACAAAAACAAAAGAAAAAAAATAGAGAAGATGTTATATGTAAAATGCATTGCATTCATCATTTTATTAGGATAATGAAAGTAAGCCCATACATTTCACCTTTGCATGCTTTTGGGTAGAAGTAATTGGAATTTTAAAGTTTGAATGGTTCAAGGATAACAAAAATAGTACATCATTCTTGGATCTCCTAACCTAAAAAAAGAAAAAGAAACATATCTTCATAATGCATAACTTTCTCATCTATGCTAATCCGAACTTGAGAGAAGGCTTCCTCTAGTCTCATCGCTGGTTCGCCCTTTTTAACCGCTGACAATCTAGGGTGTACATATCTGCAGGAGCGAAATGTTTCTTATAGATAAAGGAACATTATTTTTTCATCAACCAACTCTTGCCTTTTAAGGCATGCCGTTCTCTTTTCTTTCTTCTCTAACATCATATTCTTTCTATCAAAAGCTATAGGCTTGTAGCCTAGGCCTCACTTTTCTTTATTATCAGTCATACATAGCGCCTTCTTGATTCCTTGTAAAGCCCTTCTTAAAGCTTGTCCAACTTTCCAACCTTTATCAATAGTTTGCTTGATCATTATATCTATAGTCTTCGATAATGAAAGGATTGATATCTTGACCATTTTTTCACATAAGTAGCATTTGCTATTTTAAAGCTCTAAATGAGCATTTAGTGTCTTTGTTGCATCCTCAACATAAAGAGTGGTCAAGGTTTTTGTCACTGATAAATCTTTCTCACCATTTAGACAAACTTGCTTCCTTTCAACAATGAACTTTACTTTTTGGTGTAAAGATAGAGGTACAACTCCAATCATATGAATCCAAGGTCTTTCGAGTAAATAACTATATATAGGTGTTATATCTATCACTTGAAATGGGACATTGAAAGTACACGAACCAATCTATAACAAAAATTTTTTATCACCAATCACCTCTCTTCATGCTTCGTCAAAAGCCCATACTATCATGTGGCTATTTCTCATGTGAGAGGAATCCATTAAAAGTTTTAACAATGTAGTCATAGGCATGACGTTAATAGATAACCCATTATCAATTAACACTTTAGCCATGGTATGGGTTTTACATTTAATAGTGATGTGTAGAGCCTTCACACTACTTTATCCCTTTAGAAGTATTTCATCATCAATGAAAGTAATAAAGTTAAGGGCTACAATATTTCTTACCATGTGATCTACCTTCTTTATAGAAATATTATGTTCGAAATAAGCTTGATTAAGCACTTTCAACAAAACATTTCTATGTGGTTCTGAACTTAACAGTAGTGACAATAAAGAAATGTAGGCTGATAGTTTATTCAACTAGTTAACTGCATTGTACTCATTATGCTTGATGATCTTTAAAAACTCACAAGCTTCTTTCTTTGGTATCGATTCTTTAATTTGATTTTTTAGACTTACTATTGACTGAGTTCTTTGACTCCCCACTATATCCTCTTCTCATACTTTACTTTTTCTTTTTCTAGCCCTTTTTGACATCTTAAAAGTTTAACACCAACCACTTCGGGTTATTCCTCCTATGCTTGTTATGTTTGCAGTATTCTCATACTTGGATCATTTGAAATCATATTGTGTCCTCAAACCACAACATCATAGTTGTACTTTTATAGGACTACTTTATCAGTTTGATAAAGGAATGGACTAAAAACATAAATAGTCATTACCATCATGGGAAAAAATATAGTTTTCTCAGTTTGAGGTTTCAATTTCTCATCATAGAATACCATTAAAGGCTTAGGGATAAAGGACTTACTGGAGGACTTATCACCCATTATATTCACACTGTTTTCATTATACTTATCATAAAATTCTATTACCGCTGTGTTTATAAAACTTTGCAATATTCACCAAAAGACTTTACATTTTTGAATCGAATGTCTGACCATTCCTCTATGGTACTTGCAAACTTGGTCATGGTTTTTATGGCTTCCACTATCATCCAAAGATATCGACAAATCATACTTGTCTCAATCAAATAGTCATACACCCGTTCAATAGGGGTCTTCACTTCATCTATCAATATTTGGATTTTTACATCTTTTTCATTACTAATAACATTAATTTTCTTTTTAGTGTGATTTATCAAAAGATTTCCACTGACATTTGGCTTGAATTTAATATCAAGAGTTAAGAGCCTTCATTTATCAGACCTTGTACGTTATGTTTAAATGCTGTCTAGTTTTCAATAGGGTGTTCTACCATACCATAATGTAATCACACATGGCATTAGGGTCATACTAACTTGGGTAGGGTGGCTTTAATGGTACCATACAAACAAGAACAATAAGGTGGCTTCCCAATAGCTAGAGGTACAACTCGGTGTAAGACATGAGAATTGGGTCAAACTAAGGCTTCTCTTAATTGTTATTGTTTTATGAGTTTCTTTAGTTATTGGTTTGATGGGTTGGTTGGGCAAATAGTTGAGTTAGAGGTACAAGAGTGTAAATAAGTGGTTGAAGACTAAAGCTCGCCTGTGTAGTGGTTGTTATAGTACTTGGTAATAATAAGGTTAAGGGAGATTTGGTTGGTGGTAGGATAATAAGAAAGGTATGGTGGGTTTGGATTGTATGGAACAAAAGAACGAGGTGAAAAATTTTCATAAGTGACTACGTGTGTCTCATGCTCTTTCTTTTTTGGATTTGCTGTCTTCTTATCAGGCCCTTCAACTTTGTCATCCTTAATGGTGTTCTCTATCATTTTTCTTAAAATCACCATATCAAAGAAATTTTTTGTTGTATTTTCAACCAACTTATCATAGTATGGTGCTTTTAGTGTGTTGACAAATAGCACAGTGATTTTCTTTTTAGTTAGTGGCTGCTAGACCTGGGTTGCAGTATCTTTCCATTGATATGCATATTCCTTAAAAGTTTTCATTGACCTTTTCTCCATATTTTGTAATGACAGTCTATTAGGGGCTATATCAAAGATATGTTTATAGTGGACAATAAAGGTTTTAGCCAAGTCCTTCAATGAATGGTTTCGGCTTTGATCTAGCTATATGTACCATATTACTACTGATATAATTAAACTATCTTGAAAACAGTGTATCAGGAGCTTGTCATTTTAGGTATAAACCTCTATCTTCCTACAGAATATGGTAATGTGAGTAGAATGACATTTTGTTCTATCGTATTTCTCAAAATCTGGGGTTATGAATTTCATTAGGATAACTAAGTTAGACATCAAATTGAGCTCATTAGCACTAATAACCCTATAAATATTGCTACCCTCTACTACTTTGAGCCTTTCTTTAAATTTGTCATACTTGTTCCATATTTTTAAGTTCACCACGATTTTAACTTTTCATGTGACTTATCTTGTTTAACTAGGTCATCTAGATTTGATACCAAGATAAGGTCAACAGGGATAAATCTTGTTTTAGCATTCAAGTAAATTTATAGTTGACTAGCAAAAAAATTGACATAAGGGTAAGGTTGTACATTTGGTAGCAGCACATGTATACCACAGGGAGCTTGAGCTTGAGCTTGAGGTGGGGTGAACCAACCCTAGAGGTTATAACAGTTCTTCCCTATTAATATCTTCCCCTTGTTCTTGATGCACTAACAACTCATTTACCCTTTAATGAATTAGATAAAAATTGCCTTAGTTTAGCCATCTATGCCTCAATGCTTTATTGAATTTCCATTACTCTTTCCCTTATTTCTTCTTGTGCCTCTTCAACTTTCTCAAACCTAGCGGTATTTTTTCCTTCCATGACTCAAGCTTGAGAATGAGTATTGTATCTATGCGGGATTGATTGACTTGGGTTCGTTGGCTTCTCTATCATTAAACCTTTATTTATTAACCATAAATTAGAGTGCATTATACAATATCATTGTTATAATTGTCAATCTTTACTTGTTTTAAATTGCATGCATAGAACGAATGAAATGTAAATTAGGGCATTGTTTTAGATCAATCCAAACAAAAGAAACTTTCATTGACCATAGGAATTCCTGTACATTATCCGATCACCCTTACATTAAAATCATAAAAACTTTTAACTTGAGCATATTGCTTTCTAGCTTCATGTAGAAAGTTTAACAATTGTTGACTGTAGCCTTAGGTTGGTATAATCTTCTGTTCAAATGCTTCTGCTTTCTAGACCATTTTGCTCGCCTTCTGGATAGTATTGTAAATTTAAGAGGTCAAGTGTTTTATATATTACTACCTTCCTAAGTTTTTTGCTTTATACATATCTTGGGCTTCTACTTCCATGTTGTAGATATGGGCTCATTCATCCTTCCTTTCTTGCCTTTTCCTTAGAATCTTGTCTATGTGGTTTTGGTTCTCAACCAATTGGTGTTCTAGCCTTGTTAACTTTTACTCCAATGTCTTTTGCATAGTGGAATTCTTGTTTTCCTCTTCATGTAGTTGGACCTTTGATTGCTTATTTTCTTTGACAACTCAAAAAAACTTGTCCTTTCATGTTTGTTGGTCTTAAATGACAGTGACAATAGCTTCTTTATTCTTTCTAGCTCTACCTTTTCAGTACTTTATCATTTTTCTTAAATCTTCAGTTTCCCTCTTAAACTCTCTTGAAGGTCCAACATCCTTTCTTAGTTTTTTATTTTCTTAATGAAGATATTTAAAATCTTATTTCAACACCTTTTATTCCTTGGCCAACTTTTACAAGACATCATTTTTCATCATTAAATCATATCTCAATTGATTAACTTGTTCCAACATTGCCATCTTTTCTTTCTCCATTTTCTTTCTTTTTACCTTAAATTCTTACTGAGCAATTTCGAGGGCAATCAACATTAGCTTCGATGTAAATGTAGGTAACTTTTCTGAAACATCTTTCGATAATGGCCTAACTTCATTGATTTTTTTTCTTTTCATGAAAGATATCCTTCTACCACATTGTCTGCATACTTGGTTGGATTCATGTGATTAATCTATTTCCAAGCTTTGATGACTTCCCAGACTTTTTTCATGTAATTTGGTGCACCATAATCGAATTTGAGTAAGTTGAGTCCATGAGTCATAGGAATAATATATCGAAAATCGTATTGTCTCTAAACCATAAGAGGTGTATAGCTAATTATCCCCATATCCCTAGCAGTGGAGGTTTGTCTCCACAACTGTAGAATATGATGAAAGGAAGCATCAATGATGCTCTCCATGTTATGGTTTTACTCGTGAGATTTAGAAAAAATGACATCCAATACTTTTTTATCCAATCTATTTGACATTCTTTAGTAACAAACTCATTGATCAGGACAAACTAAGTATAGAAAGGTTGAAATGACACTTTTTTCCCCAAAAGTGATTCTGAATCCAAATGTAGAGTAGCTAAGCACATCTTATAAATCGGCCTTTACCTTTTCTTCAATAGTAATTTAATGATTTGATGGTTTCGGCTAAGATGGTTGGAGATAGATTTATGCCCTTACCCAATTGTTTGAAAAAATCAACCACTAACACTTCTACATGCCCTAGTACCTTAGGAAATATTACTAACCCATATATCGCTAAAGCAAATATGTCTTGTCCACAATCATCATTCATATGTTTCTTTATGTGCGATAGTAGAAAAGTTGAAAGAATTGACTCGATTCCACTCTTTTTTTTCTTATTTTTATCAATTTCCTTGATCCCAACTTTCATGATACTAGCTAACTTCTTTCTAAACCTGATCATCTTTTGTTCTTTCTAGTAGTAATGTCCTGATCAACAAATTCTATTTGAAACAAGGATGTGTACTCCTCAATTGTAAGGGTCAAATCTTCTTGGTTAAACATAAAGCATCAATAGGATGGATCTCAAAACTGCACCATGGCTCTAATTAATTGTTCATTGATTTTTATCGACATAAGCAGTGCCATATCCTTGTATTTCTTAGAAAAGGATTCCTTTCTCTCTATTCTATATTGTTTTCAGGTAGTCTTTAATTCTAACATGTCACTTTAACTAAGATCCATAAACACTGACTGTGAAAGCGTCGAGATATAACCATCTCCTAAACAGTCTCTTATTTTTTTTTGGATACTTTCTAACTCGTTCTTAACCTCTAAATAGTTCTTATATACGAATGATACTACTGTAGGCTTCATGAGAGCTTCTTTTGCTTAAAATTGGCCCAAAACAATGCCCTCCTAAGAAATATGATGCCTATATGATGAATGCAGTAAAATTAAAGGCAATAAAAGAATTAAATAAGTTTGTAATGTTAATAAAATAAATAAATAAATGATCAAGTGTAGCATATAATAGAGTAGAGTATACATAGTGTCCTAGCTTTAGGTAATTTTCTTGAGAAGGATGGCATGGCTTTATCTTAGACTAGATCCTTAGGGCTCACAATTTACTGGGTTAGGATTCATATGTCTAAAGGTTCCTAAACTATTCCTCACATCATTGTCCATCATAGACTAGTAAAACTCTCTGATCTTCACCCATTACAAGCTACTAATGAAAGGGTTCAATTTGAGTAAAAGTATTTCACTAGCAAATATATAAGTTATCACCTCATGAAAGTGTAGCTACTTTACTTCCTCCTAAAATGATAGAGCTAGAGCCTAGAACTTATGTATGTGAGTGAATATGTAGAATGTGCATAAAAATAATATATCAATTAAGCAATATAAAAGCAAAACGAATGACAAAACGAAGGTAGGATGCTATCGTGCAAAAAATTTTTTGTTTTTTCTTTTTGAAAGAATTAAAATGGAGGGAATTAAATATTAACTAAACCATAAAATCCAACATTTCAAATAATGCATGATTAATTTTGGCTTGACTCTAAAAAATTTTCCCAATGGAGTCGTCAAGCTATCAACGTATTAGTCCATATATTTGATCACTACACATAAAAATTTAAGATCGTGAAAACACGGAGAGTCACCACCAATCTATTTTGGGGTATGATTAGCCACTTAAAAATTTTATCTTTTAAAAAAATAAGCTTAGAATTTATTAAAAATATAATTTTGGTTTATGAAAATAGATTGGGTTCGAGAGTAAGTTATGTATGAGAAATGATTAGCACCTTTACAATGCCCACAAAATTGGTACTAATTAATTATACCCTATTTGTAATTCTGGATAAATTTGTTTTATATGAAATTTAATTATAATTCCCCTTGTTTTTAAGAAATGAAATTAGTTTTAGAAAAATCTTTATATAGAAATATTATGACAATCTTCAAATTAAAAAAATACTTTTAAAGTCCCCGACATAAAGGTAGAATTAGAAGATAGTCTTTTTATCTAAGATTTATCATAATATTCCCTCAAAAATAATAAAATAACACTATTTATAAATGATAATCATTGACTCTTCAACATCTAGGTAAAATACCAATAATTATATTTCATGAAATGTTATCTTAATTTTATTTGTTCAAAACTAAAAAATTTTTAAGAAAACTTTTTATGTAGCAAAAAAATGATAAATAATATAATTAATATTAAATATCAACAACCATATATATAAATTATAAATGTACACATTATTCTAAAAAATGAGTTTTATGCAAATGATGATAAAAATGCGAATTTAAAAATCTGGTTTTCAAATATAAGGAGATCACTTAGCTCTCCAATATCTAGTCAGAGTTCAGGTGCGACTTTATATTTAAAATCCCATCCCATTATTTTTATATTTGTTATTTTAACAAACCGAATTTATTTTGAGTTGCATAAACATATAAAAATTCTTAATGAAATACAACTTTCTAAATACCCCAATATCTAAGTGGCAATTGGGAGTAGATTACATCATAAAAGGTTTTCATACAAATTTTTAGAAATTTAAAACGAGTTTGTGGTTTTGGGTAGGATTGAGTTTAAATTTTAAAAATATACAAACCTCTCTAAAAATCTTCAACTTTTAGGTAGACATATTTATATATAATTCTTCTAAAAAATGAAATTTTATATTCTTACATATTTTGTATACATTTCTTCTTTCTTTAAAATCATTATTATTATTATTATTATTATAGCTATTATTATTATTATTATTATGCATAAATTTAAAGTACATGAAAAATAAAACATACCAAACATAGAATAAAGTATGAAAGATTAAATTAAAATGAGTACGAGAATCCACATAATAGGAAAATTAATAATGTATAAAATTCAACTTACAATTAAATTTAAACAATATAAAAAATTGCATAGTTAAAATTAAACACACAAGAAAATAAATTTTGCTAGCAACAAACTTTAAGTCTTATATTTTAAAATTTTTACTTGTTATAAAATTCTAATTAGAGTGAACTTTTTGGACTTATTCCTTTTTAGACTTAACAAAAATAGGGTAAGGGAAAAATATTCAATGCAACATCCTTTCAATGCCGCCCCCCCCCCCCCCCCTCCCTCCCCCCACGCTGCTAGGAATTTGGACACTTGTATGATGTTATGCAACAACCTTACAATAATGGCCCCACACCATGACTTTTGATACTTACATGAAAGGCAATAACGTAAGTCTAACTTACATGGAAGGCAATGAGGTAAGTCTAAATTAATAGCCTAATAGGGAACAAAGCCATTGTTTAGGCATGTCCAAGGATTACTTTCATTTTTTTTCAATTTTTAATTTTTACATATAAAGTAAAAGTGTAAATAAAATAAATTACATCATCATCATCATCATCATCAACAACAACAACAATAATAATACTAATAATAATAATAATAATAATTTATGACATGAAAAATTAAATTGCATGAAATTAATTTAAGCATAAAAATTTAAACATTAAATAGATTATAATGCATAAGATTTCAATTTTAATTAAGTAAGAAATAAAATAAGCATGGACATGTATTGTAAAAAGCATGTGTGACACCTATCAGGAACAAAGTCACTTTCTACCCCCATGCTTTGAAGTTTTCTCAAGTCAATGAATGAAAAAGACAAAAAACAAATTAATCTTTTAAGAGCTCAACTCTATCCATGCTACTTTTCATTCTATCTAAGATTAGACAATATAAGGAATAGGAAGAAGAAAAAAAAAACTAACAATGCACAGCCTATCTGAAGCCTATCCCTTATTATTAATTTGCAAAAATTTTTTTAAAAGCTTCAAGTCTTAGAACCACAGTTTGGTTCGAAAGGGGAACTCCTCTATAGCCTCAATCCTAGATGAAGATAAGCTCCAACAGACAAATTTCCAAGATGGTATTTTTGATTGAAACTTGGTTTGGATTCTTTTTACTGCATCCTCAAAGGTCAATGATTTTTTTTTTAAATGCCTTCATAAAGTCTTTCTTTATCAAAACCAAGAATTGGAAAACCAGGAAATATAAATTATAAACCAGAAATTTTCGAGCCTTTATGTGCAATAAGAAGACACAGCCGATCCCACGAAGCGTACTCTTTTCCTTCTTTGTTGTTTCTTTTTGAGCTGGAAACTCCTAAACCAATCCTATGAATGTGCATCATGATGTAAAAACCATGAACGGTATGAAAGGAAGGAATGCAAATTTTGTTTCCGGCTTCGTGAAGAACATGGTGAAGGTTAAAATAAATTTTTGTAAACAACCCATGCACACAGAACAAACATAATGCTGAAGAAACCATAAGAATGCAACACGTGGTGCATAAACTAAGTTTGAAAATGGTAAGAAATTGATGAAGAAATCGTAAGAATGTGGCACATGATGCAAAAAACTTGAATACCGAGTCCAAAAATGGGAGGAAACTGATGAAAAAAAAAAACATAAGAATGCAGAACGTGATGTGGAAACCATGAACACTAGGTTTGAAAATGGTAGGAAGCTAATGAAGAAACTATAAGAATGCGGTCCGTGATGCGTAAACCATGAGCACCAGGTTTGAAAATGGTAGGAAACTGGTGTAATCAGGTGAGTTTTTTATTCTGTTTCTTTTTCTTTTTTTTTTGGTTTTTATCTTATGGAAACAAGACTCAAGTTGACATAAAAAAGAAATGCATACATGAGAGCAAGTATTGAAAATCAAATGGAATCAAAAGCATATCCAACATTCTAAACCAACCCGTAAATCCCCAAAGGTTCGGCCAATATGAAAGTTAAAAGCCCTTCAGGGAACAAGGTATGTTTTTCCTTCTTATCTCTCTAACCTATTTTCCTAAACCATATAAGTAATGACTTAAAAGGACCTAGAATACCAGAGTCCATTTTTATTTTCCAGATGCATATATCAGTCAATATATATATATATATATATATATATATATCACATGCATAAATAAAGGAAAAAAAAGGTTTACCTTTCGTTTTTGTATCTTGCTCTTTCTTTTTCTTTGGTTTTCGTCTCTTTTTTTTATTTCTTTTCCTTTCACTTTAGTTCGTGATTACCCCATTCCTCATATTCCTCTTTTTTTTTTTTTTATGTAAATGATTTTACAGCCTTCCTGACCTTCATTTCAAAGTTTTAGCATTTGTTTTTACTACTATTATAGATTGCTCTGCCGGCCACTCCCCTTTGTCTTCTTGCTACAGGTTGTTATCACAACCAAGGATTCAAATTACAGATGCGGATACATTTTCGATCACGTTACGTTTATCGCGATTACGAATGTAATGGATATCATCGCAGTCATTACAATTATCGCAATCGTGAAATTTTTTTAAATTTGTATAACTTGTTATAAAATATAGTAATTATAATTATAATCATAAAAAAAAATTTCATAATTTTTAAAATAATTAATGACACCTTTCTTATTTTATTTATATAAAAAATTATTTATAATTTTTTACTATTATAGTAAAATATTCACATTTAAAAAATTAACAACATACGAATATTAAAACAATAAAATCATTAATAAAATCCCAATAAAAATAGAAATCAAAAATCAAATTAATATATTAATCATTTAATATTTTATTTTTTTCATCTAAATTATGATGTAATACCTTTCAATTTTACATAAACTCTTTCATCTAAAATTTTTTAGTCAAAATTAATTCTCAAAGTTTTTGAATTTTAACCAATTGTTTCTTCCCAAAATTTTACCCTTAAATTTATATAAAAAAAAAAAGAACATATTTTTATTTGGTCAAGCATTGATCGGTGCCTACCAAACTCTCGACTACAACCCAAATATTTCTTTAAAAATTCCCCTGCATCCTTTCCACTCAAACTTCTTTCATTTTTTTCTCAAACTCTTGCTTTCTACCATTCTCACAAATCATCTACCAACCATGGCAGCCAACCAACCTCCAAGCTTTCACCTTCATCCAACTTTCCACCTAATGACTCATCTTATTTCTTCTTGGATCCAACCAGCATAATATGACACCCATGCCCACAAAGTGCTCATATATGGGTTTTCATATATGGGTTTTTGGAATTTTAAAGTTTCAAGCAAAATCTTTCAAAGTCTAAGTTTCTCTAAGCCCTATACAACACAAATTTACAAACGCTTAAACAGGTAAGTGT